>NC_092333.1:286080000-286262500 GCF_046630445.1 Rutidosis leptorrhynchoides
AAATTCCGACCAAGTAACGAACCAAATCCAATCAAACTAAGAAAGAAGAGAAAAAAATCTTAACAAATCCGAAGGCCTGCACAACCACAATGACAAAGATGCAGCAAACCGACGAGCAAAAATCGCCTTTTTGATTATTTTTTTTTTGGTAAAACCTTTTTTTGGTAAAACCGATGTAAGCTCCGGCAAAGACGGCGGAGATAACTCTGACTCGTAGACTGAACCAACCGAACCTAAGATAACGACTCACCAAAAACGACCACACCCAAGCTTCATCACAGAGTTCATGAAGAACTCGTCGCCTGCGTAGAAACCGAGAGCACCAGGATAGTCGTCATAGCTAGAAAAAGCAACGACCAAGATCCAAAATCACGGACAAGTGAACCAAACTGGAGAAACACACCGCAACCCGTCTCCGGTAGCAGAGTGCAAAGGAGACCCACGACACTCATCGCCTGCTGCCGAATCTGGGAAGAGAGAACTAGCCGGAGAAGAAACCATCCGAAGAGGCTTCCAAGAGGCAGATCCACGTGAACAAAGCAAAGGGAACGGAAAAAGGAAGCTCGCCCGACCTTGCGCGAGGTGCCGGAGTCCGGCGGCGGCGATGGTGACTAGGTTAACGACAATGAACTAGTGAGAGGTAGGAGTATTTTGAAAATAGATAGATAAAGAATAAATATGTGAAGGCTTCTACGATCTGAAGATGATGATGTTGATAAATATAAAATGAGTAAAATGAAATTTAAAAGTTGCCGGAGTATAAACTGATCGGAAAAATAGTTTCAATATTAAAGTGGCACAGATATGCTAGAAAAATGGAGTTTTTTGATTAATTATGTATCAACATTCAGAAGTAATTCATTAATCGGGAATAATTCGGATATGCAAAAGATAGAAATTGACAAAAGTCTAGAAAAAATTGAAGCAAGAATGATGCATGTTTCTGAATTAGTTTAAACAATTGAATTATGTAATCTATTATAAGATACTCACTATGTCCCAATTAGATAGTCCTGTTTTTTCATTTTGGGATGTCCCAAATTAATAGTCTACTTCCATAAATAGAAAGGAAAGAAGATATTTGATTGGTGGATCTGGAGAGAGAAGATATTTCATTGGTGGATAAATGAAGTTAGTGGGATTTCCTAAAACTGTGTACCCTTTGTCTGTGAACTATTAAATTGAGACGGAGGGAGTAAGAAATAACTATTAAGATGATGTCATTAGGAAGCATTTATTAAGCCTTAAACAAGTTCTCAAGACACGTGACAGATTAAGGGGCAATAGTGGGTCGTTAAAAAACCATGAATGCCCCCAAAAACTCACAATCTTCAATCCCCTTTCACCACCCAAATCTTCAATAATTCAAACCCACTTTCTCCAATTCAATACCCATCAATCAACATCCTCAAACAGATCCCCCAAAAACTCATCCAACTTTTGCTAAAAAAGTCAACTGTTTTCCTTGGCGGTTTGTCAAAATTCACCAACCAATCTTCTATCAAAAACATTCTTTACAATTGTGGTTCGATTCAAAGTATTTCATGGAAGGAAAATAGACCCTTCGCTTTTGTCAAGTTCAAAAACACATTCCAAGCGACCAACGCTATTCGAAAACTAAACGGAAAAATGTTCAATGGCAGAGTGATTTTATGGACGAAGGATTTATGGATCTTAGGTCGCTTATGATCGTTACTAGAGACGGAATACACTAGAAACGAGTAAAACGGAGATATGGGTCGTGTCGGGATCGATTGGGTCGAACCTAGAGTTAAATCTAGATTAGATCGATGCCTAGACGTGTTATTTCGGTGGTAATTGGTGTTAGGGATCGAATTGAACGAATACCAATCGATTAGGGTTGTAGGGATGTGTAACCTCAACAATGAGGCTTAAACCCGTTTATATACTGCATCCCAGACACAGTCGGTCGACTGTGACAATTGGTCGGTTGAGTCACACAGTTGGTCGAGTGTGTGGACACACTCGGTCGACTGTGTCTGCAGTTTAACTTATTGATTTATTCAAATAATTAAGCGCGCGCGCACACACACACACACACACATAATCAATAGTCAACAATCTACGTTATTACATGACCAAATGTATTAAACGATAAATCTATCTACCGCTGGGGATTACATGCACCAACAAACTCCTCCTAAGACCTAGCCGGTAGATATGAAAGATTCAGCCATTAATCAACGTAAGGATTAGTCACCCAGTTCCTCAGATAACAGAGTTTGACAACCCTGTGATACTGCTCAGCTTGTTCACGGTTCTCTGGGCGATACATCATCCTGTTATAGTATAGGGTAAACATGTCAGCTTTACAGAAATTCTTTAGCTAGACAGGATCAAGCACCCTGATACTATCATTGACATCACTTCCATCCTTATCTAACACAATGACCGCTTCCTCCGAGCGTTCAACATAATACGACCAACGAAAACGTGGGCTGAAGTTCTGCGACATTTTCCTCAAAGGAAATTTTCGCATATACTTCACTGGTTCATATTTGACTATCTTTCTCCGTACGCCCATTTTCTTGTTCATTCTGTAAGAGATCTTTGAAAATTGTGGTCGAAAACCTTCAAACTTAGGTGACCTGAATGATCGTCTTATCTTACGAATCAAAATGTCAGGAATACCAGCATAATCCTGATACAACATCTTGAGCCTGACAATCTACATAAATTCAAAATAAGGTAATGAAGTAATTCGTGTGCATGCTTGATGTAGTCCACTCCATACTCGTTCTTTATAGCATAGATATCAAATTCCTTTATGTATGCCCAAGCCAAGATTTTTCCTTTAGCACTCAAACTAGCACAGTGCTCTATAAACTTCAAATACTGAGGCTCAACCTCAGGTTTCATCAAATACTTACGAATTCTCGTGGAGATCTTCCACTCCTCTTCCAACACTTCCACTTTTTCCTTATTAATTTTCACCGGTAAAAACCCTTCCGGCATAACTTCTTCCTTTTCAATCTGTTCCTTCTCTTGAGACTTTCTATTCAACACCTCATCATTCATTTGAAAATAATCAACAAAAGTAGGAAGATCATCATTCACAAAACCCTCATATCGAGGATACGGTTCAGTTGGCTCATCTTCAATAATCACTTCATAAAAACTATTATCACTTTCATCCATTGCCTCAGATTCACTCATTTCATCATCAAGTTGATTAGCTCTTAATGATGACGCCCTTTCTTCTGCGTCAGCTGATTCCTTCGCTTCTCACTCTAGACGCTCCATCATTTCTTTTTCAGTCTCGGGGAGGTCATGAGGAATCTCCCCTTCTTTAAATCATCGTAAACAGCAGTAGGATTAAGCCAGTCCTGCATAGCTAAATATTCAGAAACAGTTATTACTTGAAGATGAGTAATGTACAGTGGGTTATCCTCAGTGTAACCTTTAGCTAATTCAAGATTCAAATCCTCCTCATCATGATCTAAATGTCCAAATGGATCACGACCCTCCTCATGTTCCTCAACAACTACCTTTTTCTCCCACTCATTCAATCTCTCAGTCAGGTCTCGTGTGTCTGTTTGTAGAGACACGATAGTCTCAGCCTGACTCCCCACAGTTTTCTCAAGCTCATCGATTTTCAGTTGTTGTCTGTCAACCAATTCTCTCATATGAGACATCTGTGATGCCCCGTACAAAATCATCGTGTACGAATCATCAACAACAGGATCATTACAAGGTTAAGTACTATATGCTGTAATAAAAGCAGTTGCATTCACGATAAAAAAGGTGACGTCATAACAGACATCAAATGTTTTACACCAACAGTATGCTTCTACGAATAGCAAGCATGAATAAATGTATGTGACCCTTAGGTCGTTACAAAACATAGTTCAAATGTATTAAAGTTTGAATGCAAGATAAACAGTTCATGCTGTGATAACACTAGAGCAGCGGGTGTCTACGGCAAGACTAGCACGACAGCGGAAGCAAATAACCTTAAGCACCTGAGAAAAACATGCTTAAAAACGTCAACACAAAGGTTGGTGAGCTATAGTTTAAGTATAACAGTATGTAAGGTAGGCCACGAGATTTCAGTGCTACAAAGAGCGTTTCAAAACAGTATGATAAAGTATATGTTAACCGTGGGCACTTGGTAACTAACTTAACGTTTATACCCCCTGAAAGTACACTTGGCAAGTGCGTATGTTTACGAAGTATTAAACACTTGTTAAATGCTAGCGCTACTAGCCCGAGTGGGGATGTCAAACCCTATGGATCCATATCTAAGATTCGCGTTCACGGTTCAAAAACCAATGATTAAACGTTACCGAGCTAAAGGGAATGTTTATGCCGTTGTATAACCCACACATATATAAGTTTAAGTACTCGTGCCTAGTATGTAAAACATAAAATGCGCATGTATTCTCAGTTCCCAAAATAGTTAAAGTAAAAAGGGAATGCTATAACTCACAATGATAAAGTAGCGGTAAAGTATGACTCGAAAAGTAAGCAAGTAATGAAGGTCGTCCAAACGGGTCCTCAACCTAAGTCAAATAGTACTAAGTCAGTAAATCGTCTAAAAAGGTTTAAAAGTATGTAAATAAGGTCTTAAGGGTCATCATCATTCATCATTTAACAAAAGGTGTAAAGTAGGTTTCGTTCATGAAAGTAGTTTAAAACAAAGGCTGACTTCAGTCAGTCACCACGGCCTCTACCCTTACTGAATTAAGGTGAGACTAGTGGCCATGGCTCCATATATGAGTCCTTTAAGTGTGGTAAAATTTACAGAAGCAAACTCATCTTTGTTTGACCGTGGCGATGGTCTAAGTACGAGTAGGTCAGAAATTTCTGCACAACGTTAAAGGACATAGTGACGATCGGAGGGCCATAATTCCTAAACCGTAACTCGGATTAAGACGAGTCCTATATGAAAAGTTATCTACTCGAATAGAGTTATTTGAAAATCATAATCACAACAGCCCAGGTCTTCTGGTATGTTACAGGAACCAGAAAACAGTAGGTAGGAGACAGAAAGCAGAAAAATAATGGGTTCCGGTAAGTTTGGTGCTTGATGTTCATCATGGTTCTCATCCTTGATGTCTATAGCTTCAAGTGTATAACTCATTGATGTGTTTACATCATCTTTACCATGGTTTGACCATCATAACCCAAGTGTAAGTCTAAGACATGAAGCACAACTCACTTAAGTGTTGCAAGTGTTTTGATGAACCAAAGTTACATCAAAGTCTTAGATCTAACACATACATGAACTTTAAGACTAATAATAAGTTACAAACTTGAAAATGAACTTATGAAATCAAGATCTTAAGTTGTAGAACATAGTTCTTAGTTTGATCTTGAAGATCCAAGACTCAAAAGTCTAGATCAAGCATAAGTATACAAAGTTATAATTAAAAAGTTTCATTTACATGTTCTTGAACTAGTAAAGTTAACTTTTAGTTCAAGAGACATGAGATCAAGACTAACTTGTAGTACTTGACCAACAACAACCAAAATCACAAAATTAAAGTGCAAGTAAATGAAGAAATAAGTTAGATAAACAAGTAATTAGTTCATGGTTGTTCATACTTTAAAGATTCAAACCAAAGTTTGATCTTTAAGAAAGTAAACTTGAAGTTTACTTCATGAATCACAAGTATGATTTTTAATCAACACATGAACTTGCAATCTTTTAAGAAAGTATATGTGGAACATAACTAGTAAGTTTATGTTCTTGTGTTCTTGAAAATACAAGATATAAGAAGAATGAAACTAATGAGTTTGATTCTTGTATATGTAAGTAAGTAACAAAGTAACAAAGTAACAACAACTAACAACTACAAACAATTAACAACAAAGAACAAAGATGATGAT
Source organism: Rutidosis leptorrhynchoides (assembly GCF_046630445.1). Lineage (NCBI taxonomy): Eukaryota > Viridiplantae > Streptophyta > Magnoliopsida > Asterales > Asteraceae > Rutidosis > Rutidosis leptorrhynchoides. The sequence continues at coordinate 286,085,854 of NC_092333.1, forward strand.
GATTTAAGGGTTGTTGGTTTCGGTTTTATGTCAAGAAAAAGGAAGAAGAAAACTCATGATACTTACAAAGTAGAGAGCAAAAGATGAGAGGAAAGTTTGAGAGAAAATGCTAGTTAAGTGTGTGTGAGAAAATGAGAGAATAAACAAGTGAACAAGTAATGTAAAAAAAAGATTTGAATCCTCTTGTGCACTCTCTTGGTCACGGCTGCAGCAAAAAAAAAGAGGGAGGCCAAAGTTCAATGGTTACTAGCATGTAAAGGTTCATAAAGTTGGTCATTTGGTGTATTGTTATGGGAAAGAGTTGTAGCAAGATTCCTTAAGTAATAACTATCTAGTTCCATTGCCAAATGATACTTACATGAGTTAGTGGGCTAACTAAGTCCATTTAAAATGTAGGGTGGGCTAATCAAGTCCATCAAAGTGAGCCCAAGTCCAAAAAAGGGATAATTCAAGTAAAAGTCCACTAACACTAGTAAAGGCCCAAGTAATCAACTAATAACCTTAGTTAATCAAAATGATTAATAAAACTTAATCATGAATGTAAATAATATCTAAAAATATTATTCGTGAAAGTTTCGTGTGTCACAAAGACGTTTCGGACAATTAAAGTCAAGTACGGGCAATCATGGCAACATGTAAATGTAATAACATACATTCATTTAATCACACGTATTAATAATAATAATTATTAATAAATAAACGTTGGAAAATCCAGGGTCGTTACATTACCCACCTGTTAAAGAAAATTTCGTCCCGAAATTTTAAGCTGAGGTAGATTGAGGAGTCGGGAAAAGGTGAGGATACTTCCGCATCATTTGATCCTCTCGCTCCCAAGTAAACTCAGTTCCTAGTTTGGCATTCCATCGTAATCGGATGATCGGAATCTTGTTGTGTTTTAAAGTTTTGATCTCACGATCCATAATTTCAATAGGTTCTTCCACGAAGTGGAGTTTGTCATCAATCGTAAGTTCCTCAAGTGGTATGATGAATTCGGGTGCAGCAAGACACTTCTTCAAGTTTGACACGTGGAAGGTAGGATGAACTGAGCTCAATTGTGCTGGTAGATCCAAACGGTATGCAACGGGTCCAACACGTTCCAAGATTTCAAAAGGACCAATGTATCGTGGGTTTAACTTTCCACGTTTTCCAAAATGGATCACACCTTTCCAAGGTGCAGCCTTCAACATTACACGATCACCAACATTGAATTCAAAGTCTTTACATTTAAGATCGGCATAACTCTTTTGGCGATCACGGGCAGTCTTAAGTCTAGCTTGAATCTGAGCAATCTTCTCCGTGGTTTCGTGGACTACCTCGAGTTCGGTGATTTGCTTTTCGCCTACTTCGGCCCAGCAAATAGGAGATCGGCGCTTGCGGCCATACAATGCTTCGAAAGGTGCGGCATTAATGCTCGAGTGATAACTGTTGTTGTAAGAAAATTCGGCGAGTGGCAAATGCCTTTCCCAGGTATTTCCAAAATCAATGACACATGCACGTAACATGTCTTCCAATGTCTGAATCGTTCGTTCACTTTGCCCGTCAGTCTGAGGGTGATAAGCAGTACTCATTGTGATGACCCGAGAATTTTCGACTAAATTTAAACTTAATATTTATATGATTTTGACAAGATAAGCAAAGTCTATAATGTTGAGTCTTGAAAATTTTGGAACTATATTCATATAACCAATTACCCTCTGACTGTGCCCGATGATTCACGAACAATTACTTGTAAATAAATATGTATATATTATATAAATATAAACATTAGAATATATAATATTTTGATTTAATGATCTTTACTTTAAACAAATAGGAATTTAAAATGTAAAATAACAATTAGAATAATTAAGTATTGTTATTATATATAAATAAGAATATGTTATTAGAATTCCATGATTAATTAGAATAATTAAGTTACGATTAAAATAAACATATATATATATATATATATATATATATATATTAAATATTCAACAAGTGCTATTATATAATATATGATACAATATTACATAGATAATAAATTATAATATTAATATATTAAATGTAATTACAAGGTTAATTATAGTTGTCAGAATTACTAATACTATTAAAAGTATAATATGGAACTTGACACATTTGTTTAGTGTATCATTACTAATATCATTATTATAACTAGTAGTAAAGATATGATTTTAGTTATTATTGTTAATATTAGTATTATTAGTAGATATTATTATTACACTCATTAATAATAATTATTAGTATTAGTAATTTAGATTATTATTGTTGTTATTAGTCATTGCTGTTATTACTAGTACTATAATTATTATTATTGTTATTATTACTAATAAAAGTATCAGTTACCATTTATTAATATTATCATAAATATCATAATTATAATTACAAATATGATTATTATTATCGTTGACATTACTAAAATTAATATAATTACTAGTATCGTTATTAGGTATATTATTATTAATAGTTTATCATTAGTATCATTATAGGTATTACTAATATTATTATTATTATTATTATTATTATTATTATTATTATTATTATTATTATTATTATTATTATTATTATTATTATTATTATTATTATTATTATTATTATTATTATTATTATTAATTTTACCATTTTGGTATTAGTTGGAAATTATTATTATTATTATTATTATTATTATTATCATTTGTATTTTTATAAATTATAATATGTATAACTGTATTAATATCATTAGTGAATTTATATTTATTTATCACTACTATTAAACACCAAATACATATTTATATGCTTTATTATTTAATATCAATATCTATTCTATTCTATATTTTTTCTCTTCTTCTGATGACCTGTGGATTTATGTCGACACCTGAAATCAAACAAAAATAGTATCAATCAGTTACAGTATTTCATCAATCAACTATACTATATAAAACTGTGATTGCTAATCAGTGATCCGTTAAAAAAAAAAAAAACAAACCGATACCCTGCTCTTGTTCTTTCTTCTAAAAATTTGATTTCAAAAATAATTACAAATTGTAATATTGCAGTTTCGTTAGGATCCATCTATTAAAAGTATCTGCAAATTCTCAAATCTTAATTCGTGAAATCAAGATTGAATTTTGGAGTCAAAGTTTTAAATCCAAAAGTCAACAGAATCGTTCTTGGTAAAATTTGATTTTGTTTTGACGTTTCAAGTTCAATTATCAATTCAAATAGGTTCTAGGAGTGAATTAGAAACTTTTTCGTGTTGTAAGATTTGTCTAAAACATTATAGAAATCTAAATCAATTTTTTTTTTGCCATTACTAGCGACGAGCAGGAGGTCTATTTTTTTTATTTTATTTTATTTTTATTTTTTTTTTCAAACCGAATGATCACAGATAAGTGGTTATAAGTTGTATATTAAATCCTAATTTGATTATATAATTCTCGGTTGTGTTTTGGTTTGAGTTTAATTTGTTTTCATTGAGGAAGATGATGAATACAATAAAGAAGTTAAATAAATTTGAGTTTGATTCATAATAAGAAAAACAGATTGGAGCAGTTGGTTAAGGGAAGTGACTGGGTTGCGGGTGGTATCGGGTTCGAGCCCCATCATGGGCAATTTTTTTTAGAAAGGCTTTCGAAAGGGTATACACTTTCATATTATCATTTTAATTATTGTTATTATTATTATTATTATTATTATTATTATTATTATTATTATTATTATTATTATTATTATTATTATTATTATTACTATTATTATCATTGTTACATTATTATTATTATTATTATTGTAATTGTTAAGAAAAATATTATGAAATGAGAAATTAGTATGATAATTAATTTGATTAATACATAAAGTTTATAATATATATATATGAGATAATATGATAGGATAGCTTGTAGTTTAGGAGTTGAAATGAGTAAAAATATATAGTTATATGTAACATATACATATATATTGATGTATAGAAAATTCATAAGGTTAAACTCTAAAATGAACTTACTTTTTAATATATAACGACTGAAATAACTTTAAGTCGTAAATGTTAGTTACCTAAAAACTTGGCATATATTCAGGTACAAAATACATTACGACTATAAATGAGAATAGTGTATATATATATATATATATATATATATATATATATATATATATATATAGCTTAATTTAGATTAATAGAACATTAGTAAATATAGTTATAAGAGGTGACTTATAAATATAACTAATGTTTATATATATACAAATATATATACTTATATATATGAATAAATATATCTATATATAAGATACATAATTTCTGGATAAAACCTATGCTATCATAATCATCAAGTAATTATAAAATAACATTTTGTATAGATATACTAGAACTATATAAGGTATTAATAAGTATTTAATAAAATGATATATTTTATATACATATAACATAACAAAAATTAATATTATATACAAAATGAATATAGGAAGTATATATATATACTACTAATATAAAGAGGGATAAAACTAATAAAGTTATATATACTTGTTCGATTACAACTATGTATATTAATGAATATACAAATGATATAGGTTCGTGAATCCGAGGCCAACCCTGCATTGTTCAGTTGTTCAAAGTCGTCATATGTATTTTTACTACAAAATACAGTATTGTGAGTTTCATTATTCCCTTTTTATATATATTTTTGGGCTGAGAATACATGCAATGTTTTAATAACTATTTTACAATATTTATATGCGTGAGTTTCATTTGCTCCCTTTTACTCATTACATTTTTGGGCTGAGAATACATGCAATGTTTTAATAACCGTTTTGCAATATTTATATGCGTGAGTTCATTTGATTCCCTTTTACTCTTTACATTTTTGGGCTGAGAATACATGCAAATGCTTTATTAACTGTTTTACAATATTTATATGCATGAGTTTCATTTGCTCCCTTTTTAAATGCTTTTGCAATATATATTTTTGGGACTGAGAATACATGCGCTGCTTTTATAACTGCTTTACGAAATAGACACAAGTCATCGACACTACATTCTATGGTTGAATTATTAAACCGAATATGCCCCTTTTTAGTCTGGTAATCTAAGAATTAGGGAACAGACACCCTAATTGACGCGAATCCTAAAGATAGATCTATCGGGCCCAACAAGCCCCATCCAAAGTACCGGATGCTTTAGTACTTCGAAATTTATATCATGTCCGAAGGAGGATCCCGGAATGATGGGGATATTCTTATATACATATTGTGAATGTCGGTTACCAGGTATTCAATCCATATGAATGATATTTTTTGTCTCTATGCATGGGACGTATGTTTATGAGAAATGGAAATATGAAATCTTGTGGTCTATTAAAATTATGAAATGGTTATTTATGTTAAGCTAATGAACTCACCAACCTTTTGGTTGACACTTGAAAGCATGTTTATTCTCACGTATGAAAGAAATCTTCCGCTGTGCATTTGCTCATTTTAGAGATATTACTTGGAGTCATTCATGACATATTTCAAAAGACGTTGCATTCGAGTCGTTGAGTTCATCAAGATTATTATTAAGTCAATTATAGTAAGATATATTACGAAATGGTATGCATGTTGTTAACTTTCGATGTAATGAAAGATTGTCTTTTCAAAAACGAATGCAATGTTTGTAAAATGTATCATATAGAGGTCAAGTACCTCGCGATGTAATCAACTTTTGTGAATCGTTTATAATCGATATGGACTTCGTCTGGATGGATTAGGACGGGTCCTTTTAGTTGGTATCAGAGCGGTGGTCTTAGCGAACCAGGTCTGCATTAGTGTGTCTAACTGATAAGTCGTTAGGATGCTTTAGAGAGTCTGGACTTCGACCGTGTCTGCATGTCAAAAGTTTTGCTTATCATTTTTGTCAAAAATCATCTGCTCATCATCCTTAGGAAAATTACCTACTCATTATTCTTAGTCTAGACACGTTTTACTGCATTGACTGCATGAATAGTGTATAAACAAAACTCATATCTTAGCATATCTGCTAATTTATATCTTAGCGTATCTGTTACTGTAGACTTTTCCTGACAGCTTCCGTAGATTCCTCCGTAACTTATGGGATTCTAGTATTATATATGCATATGTAAATTATGTATTGCAGGGTACTAATCTACATCCTATAATCTATTTCTTATCAAAAATCCTTCATCTGATCGTACGAGATGGATCCTGCAACCAGTTCGAGTCCCTCAGATCCCAATAGCTATTCCGATAATTATTCCGACAGCTATTCCGACATAGATGTTCACCTAAGCTCCGAAAATAGTGTCATCGATGTGAATCAACCAATCAGCCATTATCAATTCATCAGATGGGTTCATAGTCGACTTAATTAATGGAAAAACGCAGAAGGTAATCCCTTTCACCAACCGAATTCACCTCTTGACAATGAACCTGAAACGTTTACCGGCGAACCTGTTCGAGACACCATTTTCAGTCTCATTTCCAAGGTAACTCGAAAATATTATATTCTATCCACAATTCTGAACCTTATTCATCCGCTCGTTCCGACCGACAATCATCCTGGAGTAATAAGTCAACGAACTTCGCGCTCGAATAATCAATTCGGAGAATATGGTACAAAATGTACCAGCTTCAGCAACATCACCGACACCAGTAGTTCCATCAATAACAGCATCAGTACCATCAACAATCCATGCCTCAATATCACCATCTGTACTTCGAGTATGATCTTCGTTCTACGTATCGTTCTACATCATCTATCTTCGTTCGACATGACGATTATGTAATCTCTAATGTTTTAGAGATTATGTATTCTTGTTCTAACGGTAAATCAAATGAGTTTAATATCATATTGACTCATTAAATCCATGATTACATTTGAAGAAAATATATATGTACATATATTTTTTTCATAAAGATTGTAATTAAAAATTCTTTCGTACAAACTGTTAATGGTGAAAATATTTTAACGGGTAGGTAATACCCGAGGAATATTTAGATTTCACATTAATAAGTACACTGTATATTCTTTCAAATCTAATCCAACAGTCATTTACTATCCTATTTACATCCACAGATATACGAATCCGTTCACCACAGAATAACCATTTTCATTCAATTTCATATTTGGATTTTGACCTATCAGAATCCAACAAGTGGCATAATGAAGAAAACATTGGACATAATAAAATTTGTTAGAAATAAACGAATTAACTATGAGAAAAACTTTGTTAAGAATCCACGTTAACTATTCCTAGCTAACTGTTCCCAGCTAACTGATTATATTTTATTTATCGCAATTTAATTATCGCAATTTATTTATCGCAATTTAATTATCGCAATTTTAATTCTTGCAATTTTATTTATCGTCATTTAATTTCTGTTATTTACTTTACGCACTTTATTTATCGTCATTTAATTTATGTTATTTATTTTACGCACTTTAAATATCGGGACACGTATACAAGGTTTTGACATATCATATTGACACATCTATATATATTATTTGGGATCACCATAGACACTCTATATGTAGTAATAATCGAGTTCTCTATACAGGGTTGAGGTTGATTCTATAATAATATATATACTTTGAGTTGTGATCGAGTCTGAGACGTATACGGGTCACAACACGTATTAATTAATTCGAATATTATATTAAAAACTATATATGAATTATTGGACTATCGACTGTGGACTAATAACATTGGACAATTAAAATGAATTAAAATATTGATTATAACATATGAAACTAAACAATTCTTCAAGTTTGCTACTTGATTTCGTCTTAAACCTCATTTGTATCTTCACGATTATATTCTGCGTTCAAACCTTTCATGATTCTTGAAAACACCTCAATCGATAGGATGAATCAACCGCACTTCATCTACGGAAGGAAAGATTTATGCATATAGTTATGCACCTGAGAAACTCTCGGCAACTGAGTTAAAGTTTAATACGTAGCCGCGTCAGATCCTTTGGCATTTATTAGCAAAAGTAACTTTACGATCCCTTTTCAAGGTAGCCAATTTAGTCACAGCTCCAGCAAGTCAACTTCGACTTTTCATTCGAAGTAGCCTTACTATAATCCTGATATATACAATTACCCTTTTTATACCGGAGAATTATTTTATATTCCACCATATTACCAGCAGACATACCAGCAACCTCGTTACTTCTTGGCTTAAATCTCTCTGACAAATCATTATATTTATTCATTGAAACCCTATCATATACTCATCCGCATCTAGTAACGAGAACTGCCATACCAATTACCGGGAATCAGCAATCAGTACTTTGAAAACTCACAGCATATCTACATCAACAGTTATATGTATGACATTTATCTCTTAGAATTATGATCTCTCCTTCTGGAATTCTGAAAAGCACTCAGTCACAAATCAATACTCTAAATGTTGAAAAAGCTGAATGAAGCAGCAGAAACCATAGACAACCGTAAACGACCATAATCATCGAAAGTTTGATGACAAAGAATAGTATGTTGGAAAAGCTCAGAAAAGTTGGAACTGGAAAACGGATTGAGCTAACCACGAAGGAGACCGAGGAAAAATACAAGGACCATACCATATATTCAAAGAATCCAGGTAATTCTGGATCCGATGAAGCCTTCAAAGAATATCTTGCTCCGAAGTCATGTTAAAATATTACGAAAAATCTTTCTCCATCAACCATCGAACTTAGAAATTCCAAAATATCATCATCAATATCTTCGATATTTCTGAGGATATTTTCATAAATATTCTCGTCCGAAATTATATACCTCTTCGTGCTTCCTGTGTATCATTATATTGGAAACATTCAATAGAAAATTTAGTATCGAAAAGCAGATTATGCGAAACCATGAAGAAAGCCGTGGACAAATCACAAAGAATAAGTTTGACTTCAAAGAATCCAAATGATTCAATGTCTGCTAAAAAGTTTTTAGTGAATATCTTGCTCCTTACTCTAAACCCTTGCAGACAATAGTTTCTATCATCCTCTGATCTTAAATATCTCGAGATATTATCGTATTTTTCATTATAAATATCCTCCATATTTCTGGAGATATTTTTATAACTATTCTTATCTGAAATCATTAATCTCTTCGTGCTATCAGTATTACATCATATAGAAACTGTTAGTTTCTATATTCTGTAAACTTTCGAGCTTAAAATACGAATGTTTTGAAGTAGTGTTGGGAACTGATGCATGAGTTAGTATAATATAATGACACTTGATCAACGTGATTATATTACAGTAAGTCATGCTGAGTTTCTAAATGGGACATGATGATTCACAGATTATAACGTCATCATGTGCCATGTTACATGACTCTTACATCTTATCTGATATATAAACATATCAAGAAAATATTTTTCTTGATAGTTCTATCTTTTCCGTGATATTCTGGTAACTTGACAAGTCAAGATCGTACCATTACAATTTCATTCTTAAAACATTAACTATGATCATTCCGAAATTCATATCTATGAATTCTGGACCGTTGCTCGCTTTACTAGAGGTCGAGAGAAAAATAACAAGCCAAAGAGATCCAAAATATAAGAGGAAATATAAAGCCCAATGACAACACCAAAATTACAAACCGTGGATATCAGTACGTATGGCAATATAAAGACACGGGAGGATTATAAATACAATAATCCCTAGAGCATAGTAGAAATAAACAGATTCTTTCGGTGGGAGTAGGAAAAGAAGAACGATCATTGCGATAGTCAGAATAAGAACAAGGATTAGAACCGGATTAAGCATTATTATAATCTTTTGGATATATGAACTGAGAAAGAAGGTATAGAAGTGGTGGAAACTAATGGAACGAAAAAGGTAAATTTATAATGGAAATATCAGACAGAGTAATCGAGGCAGATTACCGCATTTAATTATAGAGATCTTAATTCCCTTATTCGCCGAAGAATCAAATCTTTTAGATTTCGAAAATTTTCGTTAAATCCCTTGAATTCCGGAATTCAACCATAACTCTGTCTAAAGTTAAGATGAATCTTTACTTTCCTATTTCACTATTTGGTGATAGCTTCATTCGTAATCTTCGAATAATCGAATTATTTTTATCCATATTAGTCAATGATGATAAAAACTCAATTTAGCAACTCATATTCATCATGAAAACATTTTATTGTTAGCCATGACCACCTCACTCAAATTTCGGGACGAAATTTCTTTAACGGGTAGGTACTGTGATGACTCGGGAATTTTTGACTAAATTTAAACTTAATATTTATATGATTTCGACAAGATAAGCAAAGTCTATAATGTTGAGTCTTGAAAATTTTGGAACTATATTCATATAACCAATTACCCTCTGACTGTGCCCGATGATTCACGAACAATTACTTGTAAATAAATATGTATATATTTTAGAAATATAAACATTAGAATATATAATATTTTGATTTAATGATGTTTACTTTAAACAAATTAGAATTTAAAATGTAAAATAACAATTAGAATAATTAAGTATTGTTATTATATATAAATATGTATATGTTATTAGAATTCCATGATTAATTAGAATAATTAAGTTACGATTAAAATAAACATATATATATATATATATATATATATATATATATATATTAAATATTCAACAAGTGTTATTATATAATATATGATACAATATTACATAGATAATAAATTATAATATTAATATATTAAATGTAATTACAAGGTTAATTATAGTTGTCAGAATTATTAATACTATTAAAAGTATAATATGGAACTTGACACATTTGTTTAGTGTATCATTACTAATATCATTATTATAACTAGTAGTAAAGATATGATTTTAGTTATTATTGTTAATATTAGTATTATTAGTAGATATTATTATTACTCTTATTAATAATAATTATTAGTATTAGTAATTTAGATTATTATTGTTGTTATTACTAGTACTATAGTTATTATTATTGTTATTATTACTAATAAAAGTATCAGTTGCCATTTATTAATATTATCATAAATATCATAATTATAATTACAAATATGATTATTATTATCGTTGACATTACTAACATTAATATAATTACTAGTATCATTATTAGGTATATTATTATTAATAGTTTATCATTAGTATCATTATAGGTATTACTAATAATAATAATAATAATAATAATAATATTATTATTATTATTATTATTATTATTATTATTATTATTATTATTATTATTATTATTATTATTATTATTATTATTATTATTATTATTATTATTATTATTATTATTAATTTTACCATTTTGTTATTAGTTGGAAATTATTATTATTATTATTATTATTATCATTTGTATTTTTATAAATTATAATATGTATAACTGTATTAATATCATTAGTGAATTTATATTTATTTATCACTACTATTAAACACCAAATACATATTTATATGCTTTATTATTTAATATCAATATCTATTCTATTCTATAATTTTTCTCTTCTTCTGATGACCTGTGGATTTATGTCGACACCTGAAATCAAACAAAAATAGTATCAATCAGTTACAGTATTTCATCAATCAACTATACTATATAAAACTGTGATTGCTAATCAGTGAACTGTTAAAAAAAAAAAAAAAAAAACAAACCGATACCCTGCTCTTGTTCTTTCTTCTAAAAATTTGATTTCAAAAATAATTACAAATTGTAATATTGCAGTTTCGTTAGGATCCATCTATTAAAAGTATCTGCAAATTCTCAAATCTTAATTCGTGAAATCAAGATTGAATTTTGGAGTCAAAGTTTCAAATCCAAAAGTCAACAGAATCGTTCTTGGTAAAATTTGATTTTGTTTTGACGTTTCAAGTTCAATTATCAATTCAAATAGGTTCTAGGAGTGAATTAGAAACTTTTTCGTGTTGTCAGATTTGTCTAAAACATTATAGAAATCTAAATCAATTTTTTTTTTTGTTGCCATTACAAGCGACGAGCAGGAGGTCTATTTTTTTATTTTTATTTTTTTTATTTTTTTTTCAAACCGAATGATCACAGATAAGTGGTTATAAGTTGTATATTAAATCCTAATTTGATTATATAATTCTCGGTTGTGTTTTGGTTTGAGTTTAATTTGTTTTCATTGAGGAAGATGATGAATACAATAAAGAAGTTAAATAAATTTGACTTTGATTCATAATAAGAAAAACAGATTGGAGCAGTTGGTTAAGGGAAGTGACTGGGTTGCGGGTGGTCTCGGGTTCGAGCCCCATCATGGACAATTTTTTTTAGAAAGGCTTTCGAAAGGGTATACACTTTCATATTATCAATTTAATTGTTGTTATTATTATTATTATTATTATTATTATTATTATTATTATTATTATTATTATTATTATTATTATTATTATTATTATTATTATTATTATTACTATTATTATCATTGTTACATTATTATTATTATTGTAATTGTTAAGGATAATATTATGAAATGAGAAATTAGTATGATAATTAATTTGATTAATACATAAAGTTTATAATATATATATGAGATAATATGATAGGATAGCTTGTAATTTAGGAGTTGAAATGAGTAAAAATATATAGTTATATGTAACATATACATATATATTGATGTATAGAAAATTCATAAGGTTAAACTCTAAAATGAACTTACTTTTTAATATATAACGACTGATATAACTTTAAGGCGTAAATGTTAGTTACCTAATAACTTGGCATATATTCAGGTACAAAATACATTACGACTATAAATGAGAATAGTGTATAAATATATATATAGCTTAATTTGGATTAATTGAACATTAGTAAAAATAGTAAATATAGTTATAAGAGGTGACTTATAAATATAACTAATGTTTATATATATACAAATATATATACTTATATATATGAATAAATATATCTATATATAAGATACATAATTTCTGGATAAAACCTATGCTATCATAATCATCAAATAATTATAAAATAACATTTTGTATAGATATACTAGAAGTATATAAGGTATTAATAAGTATTTAATAAAATGATGTATTTTATATACATATAACATAGCAAAAATTAATATTATATACAAAATGAATATAGGAAATATATATATATACTACTAATATAAAGAGGGATAAAACTAATAAAGTTATATATACTTGTTCGATTACAACTATGTATATTAATGAATATACAAATGATATAGGTTCGTGAATCCGAGGCCAACCCTGCATTGTTCAGTTGTTCAAAGTCGTCATATGTATTTTTACTACAAAATACAGTATTGTGAGTTTCATTATATATATTTTTGGGCTGAGAATACATGCAATGTTTTAATAACTAGTTTACAATATTTATATGCGTGAGTTTCATTTGCTCCCTTTTACTCATTACATTTTTGGGCTGAGAATACATGCAATGTTTTAATAACTGTTTTGCAATATTTATATGCGTGAGTTCATTTGATTCCCTTTTACTCTTTACATTTTTGGGCTGAGAATACATGCAAATGCTTTATTAACTGTTTTACAATATTTATATGCGTGAGTTTCATTTGCTCCCTTTTTAAATGCTTTTGCAATATATATTTTTGGGACTGAGAATACATGCGCCGCTTTTATAACTGTTTTACGAAATAGACACAAGTAATCGAAACTATATTCTATGATTGAATTATTAAACCGAATATGCCCCTTTTTAGTCTGGTAATCTAAGAATTAGGGAACAGACACCCTAATTGACGCGAATCCTAAAGATAGATCTATCGGGCCCAACAAGCCCCATCCAAAGTACCGGATGCTTTAGTACTTCGAAATTTATATCATGTCCAAAGGAGGATCCCGGAATGATGGGGATATTCTTATATACATATTGTGAATGTCGGTTACCAGGTGTTCAATCCATATGAATGATATTTTTTGTCTCTATGCATGGGACGTATGTTTATGAGAAATGGAAATATGAAATCTTGTGGTCTATTAAAATTATGAAATGGTTATTTATGTTAAACTAATGAACTCACCAACCTTTTGGTTGACACTTGAAAGCATGTTTATTCTCAGGTATGAAAGAAATCTTCCGCTGTGCATTTGCTCATTTTAGAGATATTACTTGGAGTCATTCATGACATATTTCAAAAGACGTTGCATTCAAGTGGTTGAGTTCATCAAGATTATTATTAAGTCAATTATAGTAAGATATATTATGAAATGGTATGCATGTTGTTAACTTTCGATGTAATGAAAGATTGTCTTTTCAAAAACGAATGCAATGTTTGTAAAATGTATCATATAGAGGTCAAGTACCTCACGATGTAATCAACTTTTGTGAATCGTTTATAATCGATATGGACTTCGTCCGGATGGATTAGGACGGGTCCTTTCACTCATGACAAGGCGAGTTCCCATGGCTTCTTGCAAAGAACGCCAAAATCTAGAAGCAAAACGGGGTGTCGCGATCTGAGATGATCGATAAAGGTACACCATGACGAGATACAACCTCCTTGATGTATAGTTGAGCAAGTCTTTCCATCGTATCTGTTTCCTTCATCGCTAGAAAGTGTGCAGATTTGGTGAGGCGGTCAACAATAACCCAAATAGTATCGTATCCGCCCACCGTCTTTGGTAGCTTGGTGATGAAATCCATTGTTATCCGTTCCCACTTCCATTGTGGGATTTCTAGCTGTTGAAGTAAACCAGAAGGTCTCTGATGCTCGGCTTTAACCTTCGAGCAAGTCAAACACTTACCAACATAAGTCGCAACGTCCTTCTTAAGATTCAGCCACCAATACTGTTCCTTAAGGCCGTGGTACATTTTGCCCGCTCCAGGGTGAATCGAATATCTCTATTTGTGTGCTTCATCAAGTATAAGATTCCGTAGATCTTCATAAAGAGGTATCCAAATTCTTCCGGCATAACATCGGAGTCCAGACTCCCTAACTTCGAATCGAGAGACAAGTATGTTTAAATGTTCGTGAGATATATTTTCCTCCTTGAGAGCTCATCTTGGGCTACTCTGATCTGGCTGTTGAGGTTCGAATGAATGGTGATGTTCAGAGCCCTAACACGAAGAGGTGTCGTCCTCTCCTTTCGGCTTAAAGCATCAGCTACAACATTGGCCTTGCCAGGGTGATAACGGAGTTCACAATCGTAGTCGTTGAGCGTCTCGATCCATCGATGCTATCTCATATTCAGTTACTTCTGATCAAAGATGTGCTGGAGACACTTGTGATCGGTGAAAATAGTGCTCTTAGTTCCATACAAATAGTGTCTCCACAATTTGAGCGCAAAGACAACGGCTCCAAGTTCAAGATCGTGAGTAGTGTAGTTCCGCTCATGAATCTTCAGTTGTCGGGAGGCATAAGCGATAACCTTTGAGCGTTGCATCAGTATACAACCAAAACCACTCTTCGATGCCTCACAATAAACAACAAAGTCGTCACCACCTTCAGGAAGTGATAGGATAGGTGCGGTGGTCAACTTCTTCTTCAAAGTTTGGAATGCTGATTTGTGTGCGGGTTCCCAAATGAACTTCTTGCCCTTGTGAGTCAGTGCGGTCAAAGGACGCGCAATTAGAGAGAAACCTTCGATAAACCTTCGGTAATAACCGGCGAGACCTAGGAATTGGCGAATATGAGTCGGAGTACTGGGGGTCTCCCACTTGCTGATAGCTTCAATCTTGGTGGGATCTACTTTGATACCCTGGTCGCTCACAACATGACCCAGAAATTGAACTTCCTTCAACCAAAATTCACACTTGGAGAATTTGGCGTAAAGTTGCTCTTGTCTCAAGAGTTCAAGTACTAGTCGGAGGTGTTGCACATGCTCTTCTTCGCTCTTAGAGTATATGAGGATATCATCTATGAAGACGATAACAAACTTATCCAAGTACAGCTTGCAGACACGATTCATAAGATCCATGAACACGGCAGGTGCGTTGGTTAATCCGAATGGCATCACGAGAAACTCATAATGAACATAACGGGTCCTGAATGCAGTTTTCATCATGTCACTTTCCTTCACCCTCAACTGGTGATAACCGGATCGCAAATCGATCTTTGAGTAGATACTCGATCCCTGTAGTTGATCAAAAAGATCGTCAATTCGTGGAAGAGGATACCGATTCTTGATTGTCAATTTGTTGAGTTCACGGTAGTCGATACACATACGGAAGGATCCATCCTTCTTCTTCACAAACAACACAGGTGCGCCCCAAGGCGAGAAACTTAGTTGGATAAACCCTCGGTCTAGTAGTTCTTGTAGTTGACTCTGTAATTCTTGCATCTCGGAAGGTGCGAGTCTATATGGTGCGCGAACTACAGGTGCAGCTCCTGGCACTAAGTTGATCTGAAACTCTACTGCTCTCTGCGGCGGCAATCCAGGCAATTCCTCTGGGAAGACATCAGAAAATTCGTTCACAATTTGAACGTCGTTCAAGCTTTTCACCTCAGTTTCTACTGTTTTCACATGTTCTAGGACAGCAAAACGTCCCTTCTTCATAATCTTTTGCGCTTTCACGCAACTAATGAGATTCAACTTCGAGGTACATCTCTCTCCGTAGATAACCAGTGGCTCACCGTCTCCGTGTGGTATACGAAGCGCTTTGTCTCCACAAATAATATCGGCCCTTATCTTGCTCAACCAATCCATACCGACGATCACGTCAAAACTTCCCAGTTTGATAGGTATCAAGTCAATTTTGAAATCTGCACCAGCTATGTTGATAATAGCTCCACGACTAATATGGTCAACCTTTTCAAGTTTTCCATTGGCGACCTCGACAAGCATACTCTCTTTTAACGGAACTAATGACCAATTAATCTTATCGCAAAAATGTCTACATACATAACTTCTATCCGCACCAGTATCAAACAAGACAGAAGCTAAAAGATTGTTGATTTTGAATATACCTGTCACCAAGTCGGGGTTTTCGCGTGCGTCCCTTGCATTAACATTAAAAGCTCTAGCGCGGGGTGGTCCGCCATCTTTTCGCTTATTTGGACACGCATTTCGGAAATGGCACGTCTGCCCGCATTCGTAACACTTCTTTGGCCCTGTGGAGTTCGGCTTCCCATTCAAAGTGGTGACCTTGCAGTCTTTTCCAACATGCCCAGACCGTTGGCACTTCTCGCAGATAACATTACAATACCCAGTGTGGTGTTTGTAACACCTCTTACATTGAGGTAGGGTTCCCTTGTAGTTCAGGTTGGAGTTGGTGTTGTTGTTGGGGTTGGGGTTTCCACCGTTGTTGATTCCTCTGAAACCCTCATGTCATTTCGCCGGGTTCTGTTCATAGTTTCTTCCCCTGTTGTTGTTGTTGTTGTTGTTGTTGTTGTGGTTATCCCATTTGCGCTTCTCACTAGTACCTGCCTCAGGTTTAGTTTTCTCCGGTTCATCAATGGTTATTTGATTCATTAAAGTATGCGCCATGCGCATCGCTTCAGGAATATTTGGTGGTTTGGATGAGGTGACGTTTCCTTTAATGCTCTTAGGGAGTCCCCAGATGTATCTCTCCATTCGCTTGAATTCTGGGGTGACCATTGTCGGACACATCAGGGCTAGTTCCAAAAATCTCCTGTTGTAACCATCAAGGTCATTCCCAACGGCCTTTAACTGCATGAATTCCATCTCCATCTTTTGTATTTCGGTCCTCGGACAATACTCCACAATCATAGCACATTTAAATTCTTCCCATGGCGTAGCATACGCCTCATCAATGCCTTGTGCCTGTGCCATTGTGTTCCACCACGTGAGCGCGCCGTCAGATAGCGTGCAAGAAGAAAATTTGGTTTTGTTGTCCTCCGAACAGTTGCTAACTCAGAATACTGATTCAAGTTTCTCGAACCATCTGGTGAGACTGGTTGGTCCCTCAGTGCCGCTGAAGTTATGTGGTTTACAGCTCTGGAATTCCTTGTAAGTACACCCATTTCGAATGGGTTGAATAACCGGTGGTGGTGGCGGTGGCGGTGGAGCTTGGGGTTGCATTTCTGCAATGGCTGCGGCTACACATTCTTGGATCATCTCTTTAATTTGAGCAGCAGTAGGTATGGATCGACCGTTAGCCATGGTGTTCTATACAAACATTTTGACTCAAGTCAAAATCCAGCATTCAATATATAATAATATAGTATATAACAACCAACATGTAAACAGCACAACACATGTTAATTAAGTAACGCAAGTTGATACAAGTACCGCAAAACACCATACAGTAACGTAAATAGAACACTTGTGCAAAAAGTAACATCACAAAGTTTCCATTCATTAATAATAAGTATCATACATCATGATAGATTCGTACAATACATAAGTGAAATATGAAACTACAACTAGATTACATCATGAAATCTAATACAAAAGGTCCTACAGTGAAGGTGGGTGTAGGATGTCTAAAACCTGAGCCAACTGCTGTAGTGACCCGAACTTTTCCATGTTTATATACATTAATTGAGATTGATGTTTACATGATTAAATGTTTCCAACATGTTAAGCAATCAAACTTGTTAAGACTTGATTAATTGAAATAGGTTTCATATAGACAATTGACCACCCAAGTTGACCGGTGATTCACGAACGTTAAAACTTGTAAAAAAAAACTATATGATGACATATATATGGTTATATATATAGTTAACATGATATTATGATAAGTAAACATATCATTAATTATATTAACAATGAACTACATATGTAAAAACAAGACTACTAACTTAATGATTTTGAAACGAGACATATATGTAACGTTTATCGTTGTAACGACATTTAATATATATATATCATATTAAGAGATATTCGTACATCATAATATCATGATAATATAATAATTTAAAATCTCTTTTGATATTATAAACATTGGGTTAAAAACATTTAACAAGATCGTTAACCTAAAGGTTTCAAAACAACACTTACATGTAACGACTAACGATGACTTAACGACTCAGTTAAAATGTATATACATGTAGTGTTTTAATATGTATTTATACACTTTTGAAAGACTTCAATACACTTATCAAAATACTTCTACTTAACAAAAATGCTTACAATTACATTCTCGTTCAGTTTCATCAACAATTCTACTCGTATGCACCCGTATTCGTACTCGTACAATACACAGCTTTTAGATGTATGTACTATTGGTATATACACTCCAATGATCAGATCTTAGCAGCCCATGTGAGTCACCTAACACATATGGGAACCATCATTTGGCAACTAGCATGAAATATCTCATAAAATTACAAAAATATGAGTAATCATTCATGACTTATTTACATGAAAACAAAATTACATATCCTTTATATCTAATCCATACACCAACGACCAAAAACACCTACAAACACTTTCATTCTTCAATTTTCTTCATCTAATTGATCTCTCTCAAGTTCTATCTTCAAGTTCTAAGTGTTCTTCATAAATTTCAAAAGTTCTAGTTTCATAAAATCAAGAATACTTTCAAGTTTGCTAGCTCACTTCCAATCTTGTAAGGTGATCATCCAACCTCAAGAAATCTTTGTTTCTTACAGTAGGTTATCATTCTAATACAAGGTAATAATCATATTCAAACTTTGGTTCAATTTCTATAACTATAACAATCTTATTTCAAGTGATGATCTTACTTGAACTTGTTTTCGTGTCATGATTCTGCTTCAAGAACTTCGAGCCATCCAAGGATCCGTTGAAGCTAGAACCATTTTTCTCTTTTCCAGTAGGTTTATCCAAGGAAATTAAGGTAGTAATGATGTTCATAACATCATTCGATTCATACATATAAAGCTATCTTATTCGAAGGTTTAAACTTGTAATCACTAGAACATAGTTTAGTTAATTCTAAACTTGTTCGCAAAAAAAAGTTAATCCTTCTAACTTGACTTTTAAAATCAACTAAACACATGTTCTATATCTATATGATATGCTAACTTAATGATTTAAAACCTGGAAACACGAAAAACACCGTAAAATCGGATTTACGCCGTCGTAGTAACACCGCGGGCTGTTTTGGGTTAGTTAATTAAAAACTATGATAAACTTTGATTTAAAAGTTGTTATTCTGAGAAAATGATTTTTATTATGAACATGAAACTATATCCAAAAATTATGGTTAAACTCAAAGTGGAAGTATGTTTTCTAAAATGGTCATCTAGACGTCGTTCTTTCGACTGAAATGACTACCTTTACAAAAACGACTTGTAACTTATTTTTCCGACTATAAACCTATACTTTTTCTGTTTAGATTCATAAAATAGAGTTCAATATGAAACCATAGCAATTTGATTCACTCAAAACGGATTTAAAATGAAGAAGTTATGGGTAAAACAAGATTGGATAATTTTTCTCATTTTAGCTACGTGAAAATTGGTAACAAATCTATTCCAACCAAAACTTAATCAACTTGTATTGTATATTATGTAATCTTGAGATACCATAGACACGTATACAATGTTTCGACCTATCATGTCGACACATCTATATATATTTCGGAACAACCATAGACACTCTATATGTGAATGTTGGAGTTAGCTATACAGGGTTGAGGTTGATTCCAAAATATATATAGTTTGAGTTGTGATCAATACTGAGATACGTATACACTGGGTCGTGGATTGATTCAAGATAATATTTATCGATTTATTTCTGTACATCTAACTGTGGACAACTAGTTGTAGGTTACTAACGAGGACAGCTGACTTAATAAACTTAAAACATCAAAATATATTAAAAGTGTTGTAAATATATTTTGAACATACTTTGATATATATGTATATATTGTTATAGGTTCGTGAATCAACCAGTGGCCAAGTCTTACTTCCCGACGAAGTAAAAATCTGTGAAAGTGAGTTATAGTCCCACTTTTAAAATCTAATATTTTTGGGATGAGAATACATGCAGGTTTTATAAATGATTTACAAAATAGACACAAGTACGTGAAACTACATTCTATGGTTGAATTATCGAAATCGAATATGCCCCTTTTTATTAAGTCTGGTAATCTAAGAATTAGGGAACAGACACCCTAATTGACGCGAATCCTAAAGATAGATCTATTGGGCCTAACAAACCCCATCCAAAGTACCGGATGCTTTAGTACTTCGAAATTTATATCATATCCGAAGGGTGTCCCGGAATGATGGGGATATTCTTATATATGCATCTTGTTATTGTCGGTTACCAGGTGTTCACCATATGAATGATTTTTATCTCTATGTATGGGATGTGTATTGAAATATGAAATCTTGTGGTCTATTGTTACGATTTGATATATATAGGTTAAACCTATAACTCACCAACATTTTTGTTGACGTTTAAAGCATGTTTATTCTCAGGTGAATATTAAGAGCTTCCGCTGTTGCATACTAAAATAAGGACAAGATTTGGAGTCCATGTTTGTATGATATTGTGTAAAAACTGCATTCAAGAAACTGATTTCGATGTAACATATTTGTATTGTAAACTATTATGTAATGGTCGTGTGTAAACAGGATATTTTAGATTATCATTATTTGATAATCTACGTAAAGCTTTTTAAACCTTTATTTATGAAATAAAGGTTATGGTTTGTTTTAAAAATGAATGCAGTCTTTGAAAAACGTCTCATATAGAGGTCAAAACCTCGCAACGAAATCAATTAATATGGAACGTTTTTAATCAATAAGAACGGGACATTTCAGTTGGTATCAGAGCGTTGGTCTTAGAGAACCAGAAAATTTGCATTAGTGTGTCTTATCGAGTTTGTTAGGATGCATTAGTGAGTCTGGACTTCGACCGTGTTTTCTTTAAAAATGATTGCTTAACATTTTTGTTGGAAACTATATATTTTTAACATATGAATATTATGTGATATATTAATCTCTTAACGTGTTTGATATTATGTGATAGATGTCTACCTCTAGAACAAGTCCCATTGACTCACCTAATAATAATGAAGAGTCAAATGTAAATTGGAATGATTTGTGGACTGATTCACAAGTTCCCGAAGAGGAACCGGAAGAAGAGTCGGAACCGGAAGAAGAATCGGAACCGGAAGAAGAATCGGAACCGGATGAAGAAATAGAACCGGTGGGGGAAATAATAAAACGGTTAAGTAAAAGAAAATCCTCAACCAACCGACCAAAGTTAATTATGGTCAATGGTGTTTCCGCCAAGGAAGCAAAATATTGGGAGGATTACCAATTCTCCGATGAATCGGATTCCGACGAGAATTCCGATGATGTTATAGAAATTACCCCAACTGAATTTAAAAAGGCAAAAGAAAATAATAAGGGAAAGGGCATAAAAATAGAGAAATCTAATTCCAACCCCGATGAACTTTATATGTATCGTCAACCCCCGAAGTCCTTAAGTTGTAACAATGACCCGGGAACCTCTAAACCACCAGGTTTTTCTAAACCAATGTGGACAACGATGGCTCGTATTAGGGGAACATCATATATCCCTAGAAACTTGGCAAAACGAACCAAAACCGAAGAAGAAGAAACGAGCTAGTCGGAATAAGATAGTTGTATTCGTGTGGTGTAATATATGTAATATAGCGTTCTTATGCTTTATGATATATGTAAAAATTGCTTGTTTTAATAAGTATTTTTTTATGAAACTAACTCTTGTCTATTTTACAGTTTAAAAACACAAAATGGATAGACAACCCAATATTTTAAGAGACCTACCCAGAGACATGATTGATGAAATCTTGTCTAGAGTCGGCCAGAATTCTTTGGCACAACTATTTAAGGCGAGATCAGTTTGTAAGACATTCGAAGAACGTTCCAAGAATGTCTTGGTTTATAAGAGACTTTCGTTTGAAAGATGGGGGATATCACATTGGGAAACCCATAAGTTACGATGTGTTTACTTTGACGCATATATTGCGGGGAACCCAAATGCTATTTTACGCAACGGGTTAAGAAATTATTTTGACTCAATATATCCGAATATTGGACTTCGTGATTTAGAAAAAGCGGCTAACATGCAACATAAAGAAGCATGTCATGCTTACGGATTAGTAATGTTCGCTTCTCACCAAAGTGAGAACAAGAACATCGGGCTACAACTATTAAACAAAACGTTTCCACAAGTGACGGAGTCGGTAATTGGGGTAAGAAATGAGGTTTTTAGATTATTACGGGACTGTTGGACATTACGTAACCCTCGTCCCTTTGATGACGTTACAACACGCTGTCTTATCAACGGCCATAACGGTTATGTTGCACAAGACCAAGGATGGGAAGTAGTCCTAGTAAAACCAGAATGCATGACTTGTTTCTGGACGTATGAATTACGTGTCTTTATTGCCTTTGCCGAACGACTTGTGTACTAGCTAGAATTGTCTTCACAACTATCTTGTATCAAAGTTATTGTGTGCTATATTTCATGCTTTATGTAAAATAAGCGGTATTGTAAGTTTGTAAAATATTGTATAAAAGTTTGAACGCGAAATATTATTACAATCAGTTTTTCATATAGAATTGTAGTAGTTGAATTGTATATTAGCTACTAAGTATGAACTTAACGGGTAGGTACTACCCGAATTTAAACTTATAAAACGCTAATATGAAGAAAAAGCTTTTATAAATGAGTTCATATTATGCTACGAAATACTATTAACTACTCTTAATATTCTGTATGATTAACTTGTTCCATTTAACTATTTTGAAGGAAATGGCACCGACTACTCGACACACCGTGAATATGAATGAAGAGGAATTCCGTACTTTTCTAGCTTCAAACATAGCCGCAGTACAGGCTGCGCTACATACCAACAATAACCTTGGATCTAGCAGTACAGGAAATCGTGTAGGATGCACCTACAAAGAATTCACTGCCTGCAAACCTTTGGAATTTGATGGAACCGAAGGACCGATCGGATTGAAACGGTGGACCGAGAAGGTTGAATCGGTGTTTGCCATAAGTAAGTGTACTGAAGAGGACAAAGTGAAGTACGCTACGCATACCTTCACAGGTTCTGCGTTAACATGGTGGAATACCTATCTAGAGCAAGTAGGACAAGACGATGCGTACGCACTACCGTGGTCAGCATTCAAGCACTTGATGAACGAGAAGTACCGTCCCAGAACCGAGGTCAATAAGCTCAAGACAGAACTTAGAGGGTTACGAACCCAAGGATTTGATATTACCACGTACGAAAGACGATTCACAGAATTGTGCCTATTGTGTCCGGGAGCATTCGAAGATGAGGAAGAGAAGATCGACGCGTTTGTGAAAGGATTACCGGAAAGAATCCAAGAAGATATAAGTTCACACGAGCCCGCCTCCATACAACAGGCATGTAGAATGGCTCACAAACTAGTGAACCAGATTGAAGAAAGAATTAAAGAACAGACTGCTGAAGAGGCCAATGTGAAGCAAGTCAAAAGAAAGTGGGAGGAAAACGGTGATAAGAATCACCAATACAACAACAACAACAATTACAACAATAATCGCAACAATTATCCCAACAATCGCAACATCAATCGCAACTACAACAAACGGCCCAACAACAACAACAACAACAACAGCAACTACAACAATCATCCCAACAACAATAATAACCGCAACAACAACAACAATCAGAAGCAACTATGCCAAAGGTGTGAAAAGAATCACTCGGGGTTCTGCACCAAATTTTGCAACAAGTGTAAAAGAAATGGTCATAGCGCGGCGAAGTGTGAGGTCTACGGACCAGGGGCTAATAGAACGAAAGGAACAAATGGTGTCGGAACGAGTAATGGCGGAGCAAGTAGTGTCGGAGCAAGTTATGCCAATGTAGTTTGTTATAAATGTGGAAAACCAGGCCACATTATTAGAAATTGCCCGAACCAGGAGAACACGAATGGACAAGGCCGTGGAAGAGTTTTCAATATTAATGCGATAGAGGCACAGGAAGACCCGGAGCTTGTTACGGGTACGTTTCTTATTGACAATAAATCTGCTTACGTTTTATTTGATTCGGGTGCGGATAGAAGCTATATGAGTAGAGATTTTTGTGCTAAATTAAGTTGTCCATTGACGCCTTTGGATAGTAAATTTTTACTCGAATTAGCAAATGGTAAATTAATTTCAGCAGATAATATATGTCGGAATCGAGAAATTAAACTGGTTAGCGAAACATTTAAGATTGATTTGATACCAGTAGAGTTAGGGAGTTTTGATGTGATAATCGGTATGGACTGGTTGAAAGAAGTGAAAGCGGAGATCGTTTGTTACAAAAATGCAATTCGCATTATACGAGAAAAAGGAAAACCCTTAATGGTGTATGGAGAAAAGGGCAACACGAAGCTACATCTTATTAGTAATTTGAAGGCACAAAAACTAATAAGAAAAGGTTGCTATGCTGTTCTAGCACACGTCGAGAAAGTACAAACTGAAGAAAAGAGCATCAATGATGTTCCCATTGCAAAAGAATTTCCCGATGTATTTCCGAAAGAATTACCGGGATTACCCCCACATCGATCCGTTGAATTTCAAATAGATCTTGTACCAGGAGCTGCACCAATAGCTCGTGCTCCTTACAGACTCGCACCCAGCGAGATGAAAGAACTGCAAAGCCAATTACAAGAACTTTTAGAGCGTGGTTTCATTCGACCAAGCACATCACCGTGGGGAGCTCCTGTTTTGTTTCTCAAGAAGAAAGATGGTACATTCAGGTTGTGTATCGACTACCGAGAGTTGAACAAACTTACCATCAAGAACCGCTACCCACTACCGAGAATCGACGACTTATTTGATCAACTACAAGGCTCGTCTGTTTATTCAAAGATTGACTTACGTTCCGGGTATCATCAAATGCGGGTGAAAGAAGATGATATTCCAAAGACTGCTTTCAGAACACGTTACGGTCATTACGAGTTTATGGTCATGCCGTTTGGTTTAACTAATGCACCAGCTGTGTTCATGGACCTTATGAACCGAGTGTGTGGACCATACCTTGACAAGTTTGTCATTGTTTTCATTGATGACATACTTATTTACTCAAAGAATGACCAAGAACACGGTGAACATTTAAGAAAGGTGTTAGAAGTATTGAGGAAGGAAGAATTGTACGCTAAGTTTTCAAAGTGTGCATTTTGGTTGGAAGAAGTTCAATTCCTCGGTCACATAGTGAACAAAGAAGGTATTAAGGTGGATCCGGCAAAGATAGAAACTGTTGAAAAGTGGGAAACCCCGAAAACTCCGAAACACATACGCCAGTTTTTAGGACTAGCTGGTTACTACAGAAGGTTCATCCAAGACTTTTCCAGAATAGCAAAACCCTTGACTGCATTAACGCATAAAGGGAAGAAATTTGAATGGAATGATGAACAAGAGAAAGCGTTTCAGTTATTGAAGAAAAAGCTAACTACGGCACCTATATTGTCATTGCCTGAAGGGAATGATGATTTTGTGATTTATTGTGATGCATCAAAGCAAGGTCTCGGTTGTGTATTAATGCAACGAACGAAGGTGATTGCTTATGCGTCTAGACAATTGAAGATTCACGAACAAAATTATACGACGCATGATTTGGAATTAGGCGCGGTTGTTTTTGCATTAAAGACTTGGAGGCACTACTTATATGGGGTCAAAAGTATTATATATACCGACCACAAAAGTCTTCAACACATATTTAATCAGAAACAACTGAATATGAGGCAGCGTAGGTGGATTGAATTATTGAATGATTACGACTTTGAGATTCGTTACCACCCGGGGAAGGCAAATGTGGTAGCCGATGCCTTGAGCAGGAAGGACAGAGAACCCATTCGAGTAAAATCTATGAATATAATGATTCATAATAACATTACTACTCAAATAAAGGAGGCGCAACAAGGAGTTTTAAAAGAGGGAAATTTAAAGGATGAAATACCCAAAGGATCGAAGAAGCATCTTAATATTCGGGAAGACGGAACCCGGTATAGGGCTGAAAGGATTTGGGTACCAAAATTTGGAGATATGAGAGAAATGGTACTTAGAGAAGCTCATAAAACCAGATACTCAATACATCCTGGAACGGGGAAGATGTACAAGGATCTCAAGAAACATTTTTGGTGGCCGGGTATGAAAGCCGATGTTGCTAAATACGTAGGAGAATGTTTGACGTGTTCTAAGGTCAAAGCTGAGCATCAGAAACCATCAGGTCTACTTCAACAACCCGAAATCCCGGAATGGAAATGGGAAAACATTACCATGGATTTCATCACTAAATTGCCAAGGACTGCAAGTAGTTTTGATACTATTTGGGTAATAGTTGATCGTCTCACCAAATCAGCACACTTCCTACCAATAAGAGAAGATGACAAGATGGAGAAGTTAGCACGACTGTATTTGAAGGAAGTCGTCTCCAGACATGGAATACCAATCTCTATTATCTCTGATAGGGATGGCAGATTTATTTCAAGATTCTGGCAGACATTACAGCAAGCATTAGGAACTCGTCTAGACATGAGTACTGCCTATCATCCACAAACTGATGGGCAGAGCGAAAGGACGATACAAACGCTTGAAGACATGCTACGAGCATGTGTTATTGATTTCGGAAACAGTTGGGATCGACATCTACCGTTAGCAGAATTTTCCTACAACAACAGCTACCATTCAAGCATTGAGATGGCGCCGTTTGAAGCACTTTATGGTAGAAAGTGCAGGTCTCTGATTTGTTGGAGTGAGGTGGGGGATAGACAGATTACGGGTCCGGAGATTATACAAGAAACTACCGAGAAGATCATCCAAATTCAACAACGGTTGAAAACCGCCCAAAGTCGACAAAAGAGCTACGCTGACATTAAAAGAAAAGATATAGAATTTGAAATTGGAGAGATGGTCATGCTTAAAGTTGCACCTTGGAAAGGCGTTGTTCGATTTGGTAAACGAGGGAAATTAAATCCAAGGTATATTGGACCATTCAAGATTATTGATCGTGTCGGACCAGTAGCTTACCGACTAGAGTTACCTCAACAACTCGCGGCTGTACATAACACTTTCCACGTCTCGAATTTGAAGAAATGTTTTGCTAAAGAAGATCTCACTATTCCGTTAGATGAAATCCAAATCAACGAAAAACTCCAATTCATCGAAGAACCCGTCGAAATAATGGATCGTGAGGTTAAAAGACTTAAGCAAAACAAGATACCAATTGTTAAGGTTCGATGGAATGCTCGTAGAGGACCCGAGTTCACCTGGGAGCGTGAAGATCAGATGAAGAAGAAATACCCGCATCTATTTCCAGAAGATTCGTCAACACCTTCAACAGCTTAAAATTTCGGGACGAAATTTATTTAACGGGTAGGTACTGTAGTGACCCGAACTTTTCCATGTTTATATACATTAATTGAGATTGATGTTTACATGATTAAATGTTTCCAACATGTTAAGCAATCAAACTTGTTAAGACTTGATTAATTGAAATAGGTTTCATATAGACAATTGACCACCCAAGTTGACCGGTGATTCACGAACGTTAAAACTTGTAAAAAAACTATATGATGACATATATATGGTTATATATATAGTTAACATGATATTATGATAAGTAAACATATCATTAATTATATTAACAATGAACTACATATGTAAAAACAAGACTACTAACTTAATGATTTTGAAACGAGACATATATGTAACGTTTATCGTTGTAACGACATTTAATATATATATATATATATCATATTAAGAGATATTCGTACATCATAATATCATGATAATATAATAATTTAAAATCTCTTTTGATATTATAAACATTGGGTTAACAACATTTAACAAGATCGTTAACCTAAAGGTTTCAAAACAACACTTACATGTAACGACTAACGATGACTTAACGACTCAGTTAAAATGTATATACATGTAGTGTTTTAATATGTATTTATACACTTTTGAAAGACTTCAATACACTTATCAAAATACTTCTACTTAACAAAAATGCTTACAATTACATTCTCGTTCAGTTTCATCAACAATTCTACTCGTATGCACCCGTATTCGTACTCGTACAATACACAGCTTTTAGATGTATGTACTATTGGTATATACACTCCAATGATCAGCTCTTAGCAGCCCATGTGAGTCACCTAACACATGTGGGAACCATCATTTGGCAACTAGCATGAAATATCTCATAAAATTACAAAAATATGAGTAATCATTCATGACTTATTTACATGAAAACAAAATTACATATCCTTTATATCTAATCCATACACCAACGACCAAAAACACCTACAAACACTTTCATTCTTCAATTTTCTTCATCTAATTGATCTCTCTCAAGTTCTATCTTCAAGTTCTAAGTGTTCTTCATAAATTTCAAAAGTTCTAGTTTCATAAAATCAAGAATACTTTCAAGTTTGCTAGCTCACTTCCAATCTTGTAAGGTGATCATCCAACCTCAAGAAATCTTTGTTTCTTACAGTAGGTTATCATTCTAATACAAGGTAATAATCATATTCAAACTTTGGTTCAATTTCTATAACTATAACAATCTTATTTCAAGTGATGATCTTACTTGAACTTGTTTTCGTGTCATGATTCTGCTTCAAGAACTTCGAGCCATCCAAGGATCCGTTGAAGCTAGAACCATTTTTCTCTTTTCCAGTAGGTTTATCCAAGGAAATTAAGGTAGTAATGATGTTCATAACATCATTCGATTCATACATATAAAGCTATCTTATTCGAAGGTTTAAACTTGTAATCACTAGAACATAGTTTAGTTAATTCTAAACTTGTTCGCAAACAAAAGTTAATCCTTCTAACTTGACTTTTAAAATCAACTAAACACATGTTCTATATCTATATGATATGCTAACTTAATGATTTAAAACCTGGAAACACGAAAAACACCGTAAAATCGGATTTACGCCGTCGTAGTAACACCGCGGGCTGTTTTGGGTTAGTTAATTAAAAACTATGATAAACTTTGATTTAAAAGTTGTTATTCTGAGAAAATGATTTTTATTATGAACATGAAACTATATCCAAAAATTATGGTTAAACTCAAAGTGGAAGTATGTTTTCTAAAATGGTCATCTAGACGTCGTTCTTTCGACTGAAATGACTACCTTTACAAAAACGACTTGTAACTTATTTTTCCGACTATAAACCTATACTTTTTCTGTTTAGATTCATAAAATAGAGTTCAATATGAAACCATAGCAATTTGATTCACTCAAAACGGATTTAAAATGAAGAAGTTATGGGTAAAACAAGATTGGATAATTTTTCTCATTTTAGCTACGTGAAAATTGGTAACAAATCTATTCCAACCAAAACTTAATCAACTTGTATTGTATATTATGTAATCTTGAGATACCATAGACACGTATACAATGTTTCGACCTATCATGTCGACACATCTATATATATTTCGGAACAACCATAGACACTCTATATGTGAATGTTGGAGTTAGCTATACAGGGTTGAGGTTGATTCCAAAATATATATAGTTTGAGTTGTGATCAAT
The DNA here is from genome assembly GCF_046630445.1 of Rutidosis leptorrhynchoides. NCBI lineage: Eukaryota > Viridiplantae > Streptophyta > Magnoliopsida > Asterales > Asteraceae > Rutidosis > Rutidosis leptorrhynchoides. Next base: position 286,116,205 of record NC_092333.1, read on the forward strand.
ACTGAGATACGTATACACTGGGTCGTGGATTGATTCAAGATAATATTTATCGATTTATTTCTGTACATCTAACTGTGGACAACTAGTTGTAGGTTACTAACGAGGACAGCTGACTTAATAAACTTAAAACATCAAAATATATTAAAAGTGTTGTAAATATATTTTGAACATACTTTGATATATATGTATATATTGTTATAGGTTCGTGAATCAACCAGTGGCCAAGTCTTACTTCCCGACGAAGTAAAAATCTGTGAAAGTGAGTTATAGTCCCACTTTTAAAATCTAATATTTTTGGGATGAGAATACATGCAGGTTTTATAAATGATTTACAAAATAGACACAAGTACGTGAAACTACATTCTATGGTTGAATTATCGAAATCGAATATGCCCCTTTTTATTAAGTCTGGTAATCTAAGAATTAGGGAACAGACACCCTAATTGACGCGAATCCTAAAGATAGATCTATTGGGCCTAACAAACCCCATCCAAAGTACCGGATGCTTTAGTACTTCGAAATTTATATCATATCCGAAGGGTGTCCCGGAATGATGGGGATATTCTTATATATGCATCTTGTTATTGTCGGTTACCAGGTGTTCACCATATGAATGATTTTTATCTCTATGTATGGGATGTGTATTGAAATATGAAATCTTGTGGTCTATTGTTACGATTTGATATATATAGGTTAAACCTATAACTCACCAACATTTTTGTTGACGTTTAAAGCATGTTTATTCTCAGGTGAATATTAAGAGCTTCCGCTGTTGCATACTAAAATAAGGACAAGATTTGGAGTCCATGTTTGTATGATATTGTGTAAAAACTGCATTCAAGAAACTGATTTCGATGTAACATATTTGTATTGTAAACTATTATGTAATGGTCGTGTGTAAACAGGATATTTTAGATTATCATTATTTGATAATCTACGTAAAGCTTTTTAAACCTTTATTTATGAAATAAAGGTTATGGTTTGTTTTAAAAATGAATGCAGTCTTTGAAAAACGTCTCATATAGAGGTCAAAACCTCGCAACGAAATCAATTAATATGGAACGTTTTTAATCAATAAGAACGGGACATTTCAACTGCTCCTCGAGCTCAGTAACCCGAGCTCTGAGGATTCCCACCTCCCTTGTCAATTCCTCGACAGCGGGAGCTAGTGGGGCGGGCGGTGCTGGTGGTGCAGGTGGGGCCGTTGGAGTGGATGGTACAGACTGCACGAAACGGGGTGCAGATGTCCCGGCTCCAGAAATAGTCAGTACGTAACGGGGAACCTTACGTATCTGTGGGTCGGTAGGGTACGGCACAAGCCGTTTAGGGGCAGTAACCCTCCGACACCGACCAAAAGCGTCAGTGAAAGCACGACCTCCATTCACCCCTGGAATGACGGCGCCATCAGGACAGTACCGCTTCTTCGGCAGGGTGGAGGGTGCCTGTATAGGTACATCATCAAGGTTCTCTTCGTCGGAGTCACTGGAGTCATATGTAGAGGAGTCATCGGATGAAGGATCATCAGAATCATGTGGTGGTGACACGGGTGGCTGAACTGGTCGTCCATGAGCGGCCATCATCTGTCTGTATCGGCCTGGCAGAATCGGCACTAAACGTCCATCTGGGGCGCATCGGCACGGCATGCGCATATGGTTACGGAATGGCCCTTCCCCGAACTCCGTGGGGATCACAACACCACCGATGCGGGGCTGTGACCCCGAAGGTCCGGGAGCAGATGGAGCTGGAATCTCCGTAGGGTCCGCGTGTCCGTCAATAGTAGCCACTGGTGCAGGCGGCTGGCTGCTAGTCCCAGAAGATGAAGTGCCGGGGTCACTGGTGCGTATCGGGATCGGTGGATCGGCAACGGTGGTAGGTGGGGTAGCTGAAGAGTCTAAACTGCCCAAAACGATAGCAGGTGGAACATCCGACATCTGAACAAAGAAAAATAAATTTTCCATGTCAGTAAGTCATAAAGCAAGCACGTATTAGGCCAACAGTTTAAATCATGTATAATAATAAGTTGCATGGCAATAATAACGAATCGTACAGAAGTAGCGTGCAATCGAAAGTAAGTAGTATCATACAGTGGTGAAATCATGTAATATCATACGTCATATAGCAGTAAAAGTAAGTAGCAACATGCAGTAAGTTCAGCGGAAACAAGTAAACTAGCAAGTTGTAGATTAGTCCTATTAGTGAATCCTACTCGGTCGGTCTTAGACTCACTAATGCAACCTAATTCCCTACAACCAATGCTCTGATACCAAATGTGATACCCCGTACAAAACCATCGTGTACGAATCATCAACAACGGGATCATTACAAGGTTAAGTACTATATGCTGTAATAAAAGAAGTTGCATTCATGATAAAAAAGGTGACGTCATAACCGACATCAAATGTTTTACACCAACAGTATGCTTCTACGAATAGAAAGCATGAATAAATGTATGTGACCCTTAGGTCGTTACAAAACATAGTTCAAATGTATTAAAGTTTGAATGCAAGATAAACAGTTCATGCGGTGATAACACTAGAGCAGCGGGTGTCTACGGCAAGACTAGCACGACAGCGGAAGCAAATAACCTTAAGCACCTGAGAAAAACATGCTTAAAAATGTCAACACAAAGGTTGGTGAGCTATAGTTTAAGTATAACAGTATGTAAGGTAGGCCACGAGATTTCAGTGCTACAAAGAGCGTTTCAAAACAGTATGATAAAGTATATGTTAACCGTGGGCACTTGGTAACTAACTTAACGTTTATACCCCCTGAAAGTACACTTGGCAAGTGCGTATGTTTACGAAGTATTAAACACTCATTAAATACTAGCGCTACTAGCCCGAGTGGGGATGTCAAACCCTATGGATCCATATATAAGATTCGCGTTCACGGTTCAAAAACCAATGATTAAACGTTACCGAGCTAAAGGGAATGTTTATGCCATTGTATAACCCACACATATATAAGTTTAAGTACTCGTGCCTAGTATGTAAAACATAAAATGCGCATGTATTCTCAGTTCCCAAAATAGTTAAAGTAAAAAGGGAATGCTATAACTCACAATGATAAAGTAGCGGTAAAGTATGACTCGGAAAGTAAGCAAGTAATGAAGGTCTTCCAAACGGGTCCTCAACCTAAGTCAAATAGTACTAAGTCAGTAAATCGTCCGAAAAGGTTTAAAAGTATGTAAATAAGGTCTTAAGGGTCATCATCATTCATCATTTAACAAAAGGTGTAAAGTAGGTTTCGTTCATGAAAGTAGTTTAAAATAAAGGCTGACTTCAGTCAGTCACCACGGCATCTACCCTTACTGAATTAAGGTGAGACCAGTGGCCTTGGCTCCGTATATGAGTCCTTTAAGTGTGGTAAAATTTACAGAAGCAAACTCATCTTCGTTTGACCGTGGCGATGGTATAAGTGCGAGTAGGTCAGAAATTTCTGCACAACGTTAAAGGACATAGTGACGATCGAAGGGCCATAATTCCTAAACCGTAACTCGGATTAAGACGAGTCCTATATGAAAAGTTATCTACTCAAATAGAGATATTTGAAAATCATAATCACAACAGCCCAGGTCTACTGGTCTGTTACTGGAACCAGAAAACAGTAGGTAGGAGACAGAAAGCAGAAAAATAATGGGTTCCGGTGAGTTTGGTGCTTGATGTTCATTATGGTTCTCATCCTTGATGCCTATAGCTTCAAGTGTACAACTCATTGATGTGTTTACATCATCTTTACCATGGTTTGACCATCATAACCCAAGTGTAAGTTTAAGACATGAAGCACAACTCACTTAAGTGTTGCAAGTGTTTTGATGAACCAAAGTTACATCAAAGTCTTAGATCTAACACATACATGAACTTTAAGACTAATAATTAGTTACAAACCTGAAAATGAACTTATGAAATCAAGATCTTAAGTTGTAGAACATAGTTCTTAGTTTGATCTTGAAGATCCAAGACTCAAAAGTCTAGATCAAGCATAAGTATACGAAGTTATAATTAAAAAGTTTCATTTACATGTTCTTGAACTAGTAAAATTAACTTTTAGTTCAAGAGAAATGAGATCAAGACTAACTTGTAGTACTTGACCAACAACAACCAAAATCACAAAATTAAAGTGCAAGTAAATGAAGAAATAAGTTAGATAAACAAGTAATTAGTTCATGGTTGTTCATACTTTAAAGATTCAAACCAAAGTTTGATCTTTAAGAAAGTAAACTTGAAGTTTACTTCATGAATCACAAGTATGATTTTTAATCAACACATGAACTTGCAATCTTTTAAGAAAGTATATGTAGAACATAACTAGTAAGTTTATGTTCTTGTGTTCTTGAAAATACAAGATATAAGAAGAATGAAACTAATGAGTTTGATTCTTGTATATGTAAGTAAGTAACAAAGTAACAAAGTAACAACAACTAACAACTACAAACAATTAACAACAAAGAACAAAGATGATGATGATTTAAGGGTTGTTGGTTTCGGTTTTATGTCAAGAAAAAGGAAGAAGAAAACTCATGATACTTACAAAGTAGAGAGCAAAAGATGAGAGGAAAGTTTGAGAGAAAATGCAAGTTAAGTGTGTGTGAAAAAATGAGAGAATAAACAAGTGAACAAGTAATGTAAAAAAAAGATTTGAATCCTCTTGTGCACTCTCTTGGTCACGGCTGCAGCAAAAAAAAAAGAGGGAGGCCAAAGTTCAATGGTTACTAGCATGTAAAGGTTCATAAATTTGGTCATTTGGTGTATTGTTATGGGAAAGAGTTGTAGCAAGATTCCTTAAGTAATAACTATCTAGTTCCATTGCCAAATGATACTTACATGAGTTAGTGGGCTAACTAAGTCCATTTAAAATGTAAGGTGGGCTAATCAAGTCCATCAAAGTGAGCCCAAGTCCAAAAAGAGATAATTCAAGTAAAAGTCCACTAACACTAGTAAAGGCTCAAGTAATCAACTAATAACCTTAGTTAATCAAAATGATTAATAAAACTTAATCATGAATGTAAATAATATCTAAAAATATTATTCGTGAAAGTTTCGTGTGTCACAAAGACGTTTCGTGCAATTAAAGTCAAGTACGGGCAATCATGGCAACATGTAAATGTAATAACATACATTCGTTTAATCACACGAATTAATAATAATAATTATTAATAAATAAACGTTGGAAAATCCAGGGTCGTTACAACATCTCTGCATCCCGTTTACATTTATCTTCCTCTGCAGCCTTTTGGAACCAAGCCATATTGGCAGATAATTGCAGAAGCCGTCGGCTCAACATACCAGAAGAATCACCAATACAGTGAGGTTTGAGCTTGTTGTTGTTGTTGGGTTAAATTAATGGAGTCTGAGTATTACCACTAGCAACAGCGGCAGTTTGAGTAGATGGAGCTACTTTCAGTTGTGACTTTGTTGTCGAAGATGAACTCCCATCTTTGTCCTTGACAGTAAACCTTAAACACTTTTGCTGTTGCTTGGTAGATACCTTTGGCGTTTTAGCCAACTTTCTCTTTATCAGCTCTGTTTGACTATCATTAAGAGCTGTCACATCATCATCATCATCACGCAATCGAGGTCCAGCTTGTCTATGTGGTGGCTTCTTCATCAATACCAGCAATAGTAATATCAGTTTCATCACCAGAAGTACTATTCTCATGTCGGCAATTCAAACCTTCAGGACACACATAATTCTCATCCGCCAGATGGCCAATCAACCTCTTTTCAGGTACCTTAATAGAACCCTCTATATGCTGCATGAATCGATTGAAAGATTGATCATTTAGATGGTTATGCTTAAGAACATCCTGTGGAATCTTCACCAAACCCTGAACTTGTTTTTCCAACATAATCTGTAGAAACCTAGGAAATACCAGGGGCACTTTCTTCTTCACATTCAGCACCATAGCATCAAAGATAACCTCAGAGAAATTAAAACCAGCATTCAAAACTAAATCCACAAACATAGAACTGTAGGTCTCGGTTATCTCATCAGAACCTCCCTTCATCGGGCTTAAACATCTCAACAACACATAGGTCAGATACCTATACTGTTTGCTGAACCTTGTTCGCTTCACCGCCTTAGTAATATCACTAGCATAACCATAGCGTTTCAAACACCTTCGAACCTTTAATGCCAGCAACAATGTTGGCATTGAGTCATTATCAGGAAAACCAATATTTTCCTCAATAGTTTGAGCAGTAATTCGAACAATTGTGCCATTAACCAAGCCAATTATCACTCTCCGTTGATCTTCAATTACAACCTTAGCAGTATCCCAGAATGCTCTTTGATGTGAGAAGTAAGGTGTACTCTTAATAGTAATAGCGTTAAGGATCCTTGATCGCTTCAGAAACTTAATGATACCCACAAAGTTCTTCATGGCCTCGGGTCCAGTTTCATCAACACACGCCTAGACATTAGTATCACTGCGTCCAATCAGTCCAGGCAGTTCAGATGACAAAGGGATTTGATTCTCAATAGGGACTGCTTTCTCTGACGAATGATGTTGTTCTTGAGACATACCGAAGAACTGTAAGAAACTCAAAGCAAAAACAAACATTAAGCATTTACCACCATGTAACTTGGGGTATCAGGATTAATATAATCATACAAATCATTAATAGATCAAGCGTGCTTATCACAATAAATATTAGAGTACGAATACATAGTTCAGAGATCACAGTTAGATTATTACACAACAAAGAGGCTAACAGGCTAGCCTTATCAAATCACATTAAACAAAATTTAAACACTGGTATTAAAAGATAATCACTTGACATCTTAACCCACGATAGAATCTTTTGGCACTGATTTTATGGTGTAACTGCCTTGAAATAGATCAAGCTCATCAAACAAATGGTTCAAAAGAACAACATAAGGGAACGGTCTTTCTGTTTCCATAATGTCCTTCATTATATGAATGAGAATATGACCAAAATTCACCTTAATACTCTCCGTGAGACAGTACAATAGAACTTCATCAGTACCAGATAGAACATCATCATTGATATCTCTAAACGTGACATTTCTCTTGATAATCCTCAGGTGAGGTACCAGATGGTCTCAAATATCACTATCTCTAACCTCAATTCTACTGTTACCCAATGTATACCCTGATGCACCACAGTCTTTGACTTTAGTCGTATCTTTATGGAAAACCAATATTCTGATGTTGAAATCTGTAACCCGATGATGTTGCGTATTCAAATCTTTCAATGTCTGTGATACTAGATTGCACTTCTCCACCCGTTCATAGAGAGAACACCCCCTTTGGATACCCAACATTTATGATGTAGACTTTCGGTCGAAGCATTAAAGGTAAATAGAAACAAGTATGCATCCTAGACAAAGTATGCTCACCTTGGGGACTTACAAAATTATCCTTCTCTACCGAGTATAAATCGTAGTAGGGGAGACCTCAACCATCTGTTGAGTTCTGAACAATCATTTCTCAGTACATATTCAGTGATAATTAGGTCAACCGCTGTAAACCTTTCCATGATTTCCTTATCATGATATTTACGCGTTCTTAGTGTGATCACCTCTATCTAGAATTAGGTCAGTAAAGTCTAGTAATACATTATCAATCATCATGTACTACTTATTTTACACAAGTAACATGTCAGTTCAGTATTGCAATCACTTCCCCATAGATAGAATAAGCAACTCATTTACAAGATTTTCCAATTTTTATGAATTTTCTATTTTTCAACTTTTTATTTGATTTTCTGGTTTTATGATTTTTATGGCTTTTCTGTTTTCTCTGTACAAAATCATATAAAAATAAAAATAACACAAACTAGCATGCAGCTACATCTGAAATTAACTAACTATCGTGCAAGCAAAAAATAATGATGCAATGAATTAAAACTATCATGCAATGTACACATAATATACATGCAGTTCAACAGCATTTACTCCTTAATCTCTTTATCAGGTTCCTCTGTGTTAGGAACCTCAGTTTCAGAAACCACATCTTTTAAAACTTTAATACCTATTTCTTTTAACAAGTAATCAAATCGTGGTTTATCAAAAGCTTTCGTGAAGAGATCAGCCCTTTGGGTTGTAATGTCTAGCTGCACTACATCTATCAACTTCTTTTCATAGCAGTCTCTAATGAAATGGTATTTAATCCCTATATGTTTCATTTTAGAATAATTAACGGGATTTTTAGTGACAACTATAGCAGCAGTATTATCAACATAAATAGGAGTGTTAGAAATATGTAAATCGTAGTCACGTAGCTGCTTTTAGATCCAGATAACCTTTGATGTATAGCTTTCCGCGACAATATATTCAGCTTCACATGTGGACTGAGCTACCGCTGTCTGCTTCTTACACTGCCAAGTAACTAGCTTGCTTCCAAGAAATTGACAACCCTCAGAAGTTGACTTAAAATCCTTCTTACACCCACCATAATCAGAATCACTATAAGCTGTGAGTTCAAAACCATCCTCACACGGATACCATAACCCCAAACTCAGAGTATCTTTCAAATATCGCAAAATCTTCTTAACCACGAAAATATGATGAACATTAGGATTCGCCTGATAACGAGCACACAGGCAAACCGCAAACATAATATCTGGTCTAGAAACTATTAGATACATTAGAGACCCGATGATAGCCCTGTATAACGTATGATCTACTTTAGCACCTTCACAATCAGGTGAGATCCCATAATTCACTGATAATGGAGTCTTAGTTGGTCTATCTGTGTCTGCTTGAAAACACTTTAGGATATTAGCAACATACTTGGTTTGATGCAAGAAGATACCTTTATCTGTTTGAGGTACTTGCAAACCTAAGAAAAACTTAATAGTCCCCATGGAACTCATTTTGAACTTCCGTTGCATGACCTTTTCAAATTCATCAACCATAGCCTGATCCGTCGACCCAAATATGATGTCATCAACATAAACCTGCACAAGCATGAGATGTTGTCCCTTCTTCTTGATGAAAAGTGTATGGTCAATGACACCTCTCCTAAAACCATTCTCTAGCATGTAGTTGGACAATGTTTCATACCACACCCTAGGAGCTTGATGAAGCCCATAAAGTGCCTTTTCAAATTCTTGGGAAAATGAGGATCTTCAAAACCAGGCGGTTGTTCAACATACACTTTTTCATTAATTTCACCATACAAAAACGCGTTCTTCACATCCATCTGATAGACTTTAAAACCCATGAATGATGCAAATGCCAAGAAAATTCTGATCACCTCCAGTCTAGCTACTGGAGCAAACACCTCATCGTAGTCAATCTCAGGGATTTGTTGATATCCTTTCACCACCAATCTAGCTTTATTTCTAATTACTATACCCTTCTCATCCTTCTTGTTCTTCAGAACCCAACAAAGAACATAGGGTTCACAACCATGTGGTGGATTAACTAACACCAAACCATTAGATGCTTAAATTGTAACAGCTCTTCTTGCATAGCCCTTACGCACTCATCATATTGTAATTCCTTGAAGGCATCTTTTGGTTCAACCTGACAAACATGACAGGAATGCGCATGCACAAACACTCTCCCTGTCTTATTCAAGGACGAATAAAAAGTTGTCACCACATTTGCACTTTCCGTTTCTTCATCCTCAGTTTCATTAGGACTTTCACTTGCAACTAGAACCTCTGATGTCGATTGAACTCCAGATGTAGATGCTTCATTTGTAGCTGCATGAGGAATACCGATATGAGGAATACCCATTGGATCAACAAGATAATCGTCCAGACATTTCTGACAAATGATAACACAATTTGATCTACGAACACCTTCTGCTTCAGTTGATTGTTCAGATACTGTCACATTTGGTGGTTGATTGAAAAGAGGATTAACATGTTCCTCAGTCAACCGGGTTGGGTTAACCTCCTCCTCTTCTTCTAGCTCACTGTCATCATCAGTTTCATACACCACTTCCACATTAGGAGCAGTATTACTTTGAGTACTCTGCGGACTTGGATGAGAACTCGGAATCGAACTTTGAATCTGACTAAGAATAGTGATAACATTCTCTGTGGAATTCTGAGCATCATACAACATCTGTGCAATCACATCATCATCAGTAATTTCTGGTGAAAGATTAAAAAAATCAAATAACTTATCATATTCAAACTGCCATGCGAATCCTTTACTAACACGAGCATGAGCGTTACGTTGAATATTGACCTCAAAACATTTTTCAACACATTTAGTTTCTGTATTGTACACTTTTTTATTAGGATTCCCATAGCCAAGAAAATACTAGAGACAGCCTTCGAATTAAATTTCTCTCCAGAGTCCCATACAAAGATTGTACATGGGGCACCAAAAGTTTCAAGATGTTTAATGTTTGGGTTTCTCCTATGCAACAGTTCATAACAAGTTTTCCTATGCCTCTTAACCACTAACAATCTGTTCATAACATAACAAGTTGTACTCACTGCTTCACCCCAGAAAGTAATGGGAAAACATGAATCAGCTAACATAGTTCTTGCAGTCTCAATTAATGTCCTATTCTTTCTCTTAGCAACACCATTTGACTACAGTGTGTAAGCAGGACTGAACTGTTGTTGTATCCCCTTTTCGTTACAAAAGTGCAGCATCTGTTGATTCTTAAATTCCGTACTGAAAGGACCCGTTCATATACATTATAAACGATTCACAATAGTTGATTACATTGCGAGGTATTTGACCTCTATATGATACATTTTGCAAACATTGCATTCGTTTTTAAAAGACAATCTTTCTTTACATCAAAAATTTACAGGCATGCATACCATTTCATAATATCCACTATCCAACTATAAATTGATTTAATAATAATCTTTGATGAACTCAATGACTCGAATGCAACGTTCTTCGAAATATGCTATGAAAGACTCCAAGTAATATCTTTAAAATGAGCAAATGCACAGCGGAAGATTTCTTTAACACCTGAGAATAAACATGCTTTAAAGTGTCAACCAAAAGGTTGGTGAGTTCATTAGTTTATCATAATCATTTATTTCCATCATTTTAATAGACCACAAGAATTTCATTTCCAGTTCTCATAAATATACGTCCCATGCATAGAGACAAAAAAAATCATTCATATGGTGAACACCTGGTAACCGACATTAACTAGATACATATAAGAATATCCCCTATCATTCCGGGATCCTCCTTCGGACATGATATAATTTCGAAGTACTAAAGCATCCGGTACTTTGGATGGGGTTTGTTAGGCCCAATAGATCTATCTTTAGAGTTCGCGTCAATTAGGGTGTCTGTTCCCTAATTCTTAGATTACCAGACTTAATAAAAAGGGGCATATTCGATTTCGATCATTCAACCATATAATGTAGTTTCAATTACTTGTGTCTATTTCGTAAAACAGTTATAAAAATAGCGCATGTATTCTCAGTCCCAAAAATATATATAAAAAAGGGAATAATGAAACTCACACATATAAATATTGCAAAACAGTTATTAAAACGTTGCATGTATTCTCAGCCCAATAATGTAATAATTAAAAAGGGAAAATGAAACTCACCATACTGTATTTCGTAGTAAAAATACATATAACGTCATTGAACAAGTGCAAGGTTGGCCTCGGATTCACGAACCTAAATTAATTATATATATTTATGTGTTGGTCAATATTTGTCTAACAAATTAGGTCAAGTCATAGTGTACCACAATCCTAATGCTCGAGACTAATATGCAAAAGTCAACAAAAGTAAATTTGACTCAAAATAATTTCAAAAGTTTATACATGATTAATATGTAGTTTAAATATCGTCGTTTTATATTTTTAAATATTTTTAAAAGATTTATTAGAGTAAATAATATAATTTATTTATTAATAAATAAAATTTTATATTATATTTATATAATAAAATATATTTTTATAAATATTAAGTAATAAAATTTATAGGGTTCATTTAATATTATAAAGATAATATGATACGTATTATTAAAGTAAGTTATTACACGTAGTAAAATATGTTTGTATCAAATATTTATTTGATAAAATAATATCTATAATGATAGTAAGTAAAAGTTGTATTATTTTGTAATAATAATAATTATTATAAAAATATCAATATTTATAATTACTAAGATGACATTATGATAAAACGATAATTCTAATTATGATAACTTTAATATTTACGATAATTTTTAATATTATCTTTAAAATAATAATTCTATTTAAAATAATAATAATAATGATATTTTATAGTAACAATGACATTTCTATTAAAATGATAATTTTTGTTAAAATGATAGTTTTAATACTAACGATAATTTTAATAATAATAGTAATGATAAAAATAGTAAGAACGATAATTTTATCTAAATCAATATCTTATAATATTTTAATTTCATCATGATACTCTTACCCATTATTTCCTAATCGTTTTGTTTAATAGCTTTTAATCGTCTTTTATATCGTGTTCATAATAATGATAATAATAGTAATCAAAATAATTAGGTGTTACAAATATTTGTTTTAATTACACTAATATTAATAATGATAGTTACTATAATATTATTAACGATAATACTAATAATTATCTTAATGATAATATAGTAATAATAATAATAACAATAACAATAACCATTTTTAAATAATGATATATATATTAATAATGATAATAATAATAATAATACCAATAATAATAATAATAATAATAATAATAATAATAATAATAATAATAATAATAATAGTAATAATAATAATAATAATTGGATAATAATAATAATACTAATTATAACTTTAACGATAATAACGATAGTAATAATAAAAAAATAACAATTTTTAATGATAAATCCTTTTATTGATAAAGATAATAATAATAATAATAAGATAAAACTAGAACGACGATAATAACGATGATAATAATAATCATTTTTAATAATAATACAAAAATTCGATGGACTATAACTTCAAATCCGTTCATCGAAATCATTTGATATCTAAATGAAAAGTTCTTAATTTTTCGCTAGCTTTCCAACGACATGCATATCTTATACATTAAATCAGTCGCATATATAACTAATTCAGGATTCAACATAACCTAACTAAAGGCAATATCAAAAGTACAAACATGCATAATCCTATATACTCGAGCACTAGTCAGGGATACACTATTAGTATGTAAAAGTTATATTATGAGTACTCACGTATCAATATTGAGATTCAATATTGCAGGAAAGGTACGTAGACGCAACGGAGATGATAAACGCTATATTGACCTCACGAGCATACCCATGAACCATACCAATCACCTCCATAGCTATAACCCATAATTTCCTTAATCCAATCCCACTCGAAAAACAATTTTGAAATCACTCGGACAGCACTCTGACGTAATATTTTATGTATACTAATAATATCGTGAAATAATACGGAGTAAATATATATATGTAAATCGATTGAGAGAGTTTAGAGAAAAATATTTTCAAGTTTCTATGAAATAATGAAACCTATTGAATTCTATTTATAATAGATTTTTGAATTATTAAAGTATGAATTATTAAAGTGAATTATTAAAGTATGAATTATTAAAGTGAATTATTAAAGTATGAATTATTAAAGTGAATTATTAAAGTATGAATTATTAAAGTAAATTATTAAAGTATGAATTATTAAAGTGAATTATTAAAGTTAAAGTAAAGTAAAAATAAAGTAAAGGTAAAGTTTAAGTATAGTAAAAGTATAAAACTATGTACGTATAATACGCGTATAAATATATATAATATTAATTTAAATTGTTATATATATTTAATAAAATAAAATATAAATATCGTTATCTTTATCATACTGGTTAAGTAATGGGTTGTCAAAAGTGGTTCTAGATATTTATAAAAGTTATATACGTTTTAATAATAAAGTTCTTTTTTAAACTGAAAACGTTTTTGTACGTTTGAAACTAAATCAAATAAATATAATAATTTTGTTTTCCAAAACCAAATATATTTTTAAGAATCATTTTGTTTAAAGGTTAAAATAATGGAAATCGTTATATCATAAAATGTTTTAAAAAAATAGAATCATATATATTCATAATAGGTTTCAAGTTTTTAAATTACAGTTTGTTAGTGAAGCATGGGATACAGTTCAAAGGTTAAATAAACGTATGAAATCATCTTAATGAAAAATGTCGAGTTACTTAACTTGTCGATATCCAACATCTAAGTTATTTACACTTCACGTTCTTACTTATAAATCACTTTACCATTTTCCGAATTTTGTCAAAAAGAATAGATTTCTTAAATCACAGTGGACCTCATAACATAGACCCGTAATCATATCATAATGTATCTGATAAATCAACAATTTGATATTATCTTCTAATTCCATCGATAAACATATTGAAACAAATACGATCATGTAAAGTATTATGCGTTTAATACTTTATTAATATTCTCAAGTTATAATATATATATACATATATATACATATTTATTTATATATAACAGTTCGTGAATCGTCTGAATTTGGTCGAGGTTATAATGAATGTATGAACACAATTTAAAATTCTTGAGATTTAACTTAACAAACTTTGCTTATCGTGTCGGAATAATATAAAGATAAAGTTTAAATTTGATTGGAAATTTCCGGGTTGTCACAGTACCTACCCGTTAAAGAAATTTCGTCCTGAAATTTGAGTGGAAAGGTCGTGAATGATAATAAGTATGTTTTCATGATGCATACAGGCTGAAAATTAGAGTTTTAACATCAGCGAATAATTTGGATAAACAATCTAGTTATGTGAAGAGTACGAATGAAGCTAACATAGAAGAGTGAAATGAGTATGTGTAGATTCATCTTATCATTTGACGTAGATATGATTGATTTCCAGATTTCAAGGGATTTGAAGAAAATCTTTGTAATAAGATTTGATTCTCCGGTAACAAAAGGAATTAGGATCCGCTTTAAATGCGATCGTCCATTTTAATTGTTCTGTCGGAGATTTTCTTATAAATTCACCTCCTTCCTTTTCTTACAACTCACACCTTCTGTTAATGAATTTTATGCAAGTCCCTAGACATCTACCCACGTCCATTGCAGGTACAACAGTTTACAGGCCACCATGATCGTTCGTTATTATCCTATCCGTGTTTGTATGTGGTTACAGCAAC
This sequence comes from Rutidosis leptorrhynchoides, assembly GCF_046630445.1. Classification (NCBI taxonomy): domain Eukaryota; kingdom Viridiplantae; phylum Streptophyta; class Magnoliopsida; order Asterales; family Asteraceae; genus Rutidosis; species Rutidosis leptorrhynchoides. The sequence goes on from NC_092333.1 coordinate 286,131,316, forward strand.
TGCAGGAACGAGATGTGGATGTTTGACTATGTTAGACTTAGTCAGACGTCCGAGTGAAGCCTCACTCGTACGGCTGACAGGCTCATACGCACGGTTGATGCTGAGCTAAGTCACAATTACAACCTAAATGAGAAGACACGAGTGAGTGATCACCCGTACGGCTGATGAAGCCAACTCGTATGTGTGATGGATGAATCGTACGGGTGAGTCAACAGCAGGGGTATATAAAGTCTTATGTTCTTCATTTTTAGGTTAAGCCTCTCATTAGTTACACACACTCAGATCTAGTGAGTTCCTCCAATTCTCTCTCAACCCAAATCACCCAGGTGGTGAATAATAGCTCTAGGTATTGATCTAATCACACTTGATTTAGTTGTGGTATGACTAAATTAATCACAAAAAGCTTAACCTATTCACTAGAGGGTTTGATTCACTTATTCCGTCATTGTGTGAGTTAAATCTGTTGATTTCTAAGTTCCTAGTCATGTTTCATCACCTTCTATTCTTTCCCCCTCAACTCATATTTTAAAGTATTCATCAATATGCTCCATCCAGTTCTGATTCTCGATATACTTATAACTTTCATATCGGTCATTCTTCTTTTTCATCTACCGCCGGAAGAATCTATTTACTTCTACTATACTCTTGGGTTTATAGTGTTTCTAGTTCTCCCGTGTCTTTATATTGCTATATGCATCGATATATATGGTTTATAATTTTTGGTTTGTCGTTGGGCTTTATATCTTCCCTTATATTTCAAAGTCTCTATTTCTATCTTCTATAATCATTGTCATCCACAGTTAATGCTCTCTTTTATTTGCTACAATTTATACCCCAATTTCTATTTCGGAGTTTTGTCCTTTCGTTTCTTCTTCTTGCGATTAAGCACCGCTTGTAATGGTCCAGAATTCACAAATATGATTTTCGGAATGAACATTGTTAATGTTCTAGGAAGGAAATTGTGATGGCACGATCTTGACTTGTCAAATTACTAGAATACCTTGGAAAAGGCCGAATCATCAAGAAATATTTTCTTAATATTTTAGAGGTTAAATAGAATACAAGAGTCGTATAACATGGCACATGATGATGTTATGATCTGTGAATCATCACGTTCCATTTAGAAACTCAGCATGAATTACTGTAATATAATCACGTTGATCAAGTGTCATTATATTATACTAACTCATGCTTCAGTTTCCAACACTACTTCAAAAACATTCATATTTTAAACTCAAAGGTTTACAGAGTATAGGAACTAAACAGTTTCCTTTTTGATGTAATACAGATAGCGCAAAGAGATAAATGATTCCAGATAAGAATAGTTATGGAAATATCTTCAGAAATATGGAGGATATTTATAATGAAAGATACGATGATGTCTTAGAATTTCTAATATCAGAGGATGATGAAGAATATTGTCTGTATGGGTTTAGTGTCAGGAGCAAGGTATTCGTTAATGACTTCAGCAGACACCGAATCATTTGGATTCTTTGAAGGCAGGTTCAGTCTTTGTGATTTGTCCACAGCCTCCTTCAAACTTTGCTCAAACCGTTTTCCAGTTCCAAAACTTCTCTATTTTTGAGCTTTGTTAATACACTAATCTTTATCATCAAACTTTTTACTGCTAAGGTCGTTTACAGTTTTTGTTGCTTCATCAGCATTTCGAGAACTAGTTCGCGGTTCAGAGTGTTTTTCAGAAACTTCACATTCGAAGTATGTAAGCCTTGGAAATAGACGTTATGTATAACTGTTGGCGTCAACATGCTGTGAGATTTCAAAATACTGATTGCTAACTCCCAATGATTCGTATGACAATTCTCGTTACAAGAGGCAGATGAGTAAATGATGAGGTTTCGATAAATATAAAGATTCTTCCGAATGCCCAAGATCAGTGAAGTTGTTGGTAAGTTTATTGCTAATGTGGTGGAATATGAAAGGTTCTCCGGTAACGAAAGGGTAATCACATATATCAAAATTATGATAAGGCTACTCCGAATGAAAAAATCGAAGTTGTCTTGCTGGAGCTGTGATATAATTTGCTACTTTGCAAAGGAATTGCAAGGTTTTTTTTTTTTTTTTGCTAATAAATGCCAAAAGATCTGACACAGATATGTGTTGAATTATGACTTTGGTTTCGAGAGCTTTTTAAGTACATAACTGTGGGTAATATGTGGTTGGATCATCATCTCGATTGCTCATTATTTGAAGTGTCTTCAGAGATTTTCGAAGGGTTTGAACATAGATTGTAATCGTTTGTATACATTTGATCTTCTAACACACTTTTGAAGTCAAAGTATAGCTTTGAAAGATGTAGGAATCTAAAAGTAATGGTACCGGTTATATCTCGAATTGAATTCTGAGATTTTAAAATCAGAATACGTAATTGGGTTTGAATGAGTATGGTTGTTTTGATTTCTATGAAAGAATGTATATTATTGTGAAAGTAGGAAGTATAATTGATAATTTGCTTAATCTGATTCGAAGAATGTAACATATTAATTGTGAATTTATATATATCTCTCGGGTATTACCTACCCGTTAAAAAATTTTCACGATTAATATTTTGTACATAAGAATTTTATTACAGTCTTTATAAAAATATATATGTATATATTCTCCTCAGATGTAACATAGATTTTAATGAGTTAATACTAAATTAAACTCATTCGATTTACGGTTGGAACTAGAATTGAATAATTCCTTGAAGGTTTAGAGGTTACATAAGTATTTCTTCAATAATATTGAAATTATGAATCAATACTTCGTTATTTGTTGAGATGTGATGTTGGTTTTCGTTAAATTCTTGTGAACTTCGCAAAGTACGAATGATGTTATCTGAAAAGTTTCAGTTACATCAATGATGAAGTGTAAAATCAAATATATACTTGATTTATTAGGAATTGGAATTTGTTGAATTGAGACAGAGATTGTAGTTAACGATGGTTAAGTCGCGGGTGAGGGACGTACATTATTGCATATTTGTAATATGAATTAACTGAGTAGTTAAGATTCACACACAATAGCTTAGCACGGAAATATTTATTTTTTTATTTCAAAATATATATATATATATATATATATATATATATATATATATATATATATATATATATATATATATATATATATATATATATATATATATATATATATATATATATATATATATATATATATATATATATATATAATATATATAATTTCTTCAGAGGGAATGAGTTAATTATTCATAACTTGTTGATACAATATACACGTTATTGATTCGTAATGATGTCCACGGTGATTCTTGAACTGACAGAGTTTGTGATGTTATAGGTGTTGTTGATTCTGATGTTGACTGTACTGACGATGCTGGTGACGTTGACGGTACTGTTGATGCTGTTGGTAAAACAAGTTTAACTTGTTAATCACACACCATTTTTGTCAGGGTTTCTACTCTTCCTTCTATCATTTTGGTTCGCTTAACTGATTTATGGTTAGGGCTAGATTAGATAATCTCTAAGACTTTAGAGATTATATAATGGCCGCGGAATGTTTCTCCAATGAAGTTATGAATTAATACTTCGTCAGTTATTGTTATTGGTACTCCTTGGTATCTATGGTGCGTATGACGTTGATGCTCGTGGGGCAGATTGTGAAGTTGAGGTTTACAACGCGGTTGTGGTTGGAGGTGGTAATGGTACTGTTGGCGTTGATGATGGTGGTACTGGTTATGCTGCTGGTGCTGGTGTTTGTAATCTCTGCACCATATTCTCCAAAGCCACTACCCGAGCGCGAAGTTCGTTAACTTCTTCTATTATTCCAGGATGATTGTCGGTCGGAACGAGCAGATAAATAAAATCTAGAATTTGATGTAGTATATAATCGTGACGAGATACCCTAGAAATGAGAGAGAAAATGGTGTCTCGAACAGGTTCGCCGGTAAGTGCTTCAGGTTCTTCGCCAAGAGGGCAATGTGGTGGATGGAAATGATCGCCTTCTTCTTGTTTCCAATGATTGAGGAGGCTACGAACCCATCCCCAATTCATCCAGAATAGGTGATGACTGATTGGTTGATCCATTCCGGTCACACTGCTTTCGGAGCTTGAGTGAGATTCCATTTCGGAATCTGAGTGACTTGAACTGATGACAAATTCCATTTCGTACGATTGGATAAAGGATTTTCGATATAAAAATGATTTTCGGCTATCGGGTGGTATTCTATTTACATAGGATATCTATATATAGAGATCAAAAGATTTCATAGATTACGGAGGAATTTGCGGGGTATGTCAGGTAAAGTTTAAAGTAACAGATACGATAAGATATGATTTAGCAGATACGCTAAGATATAAAGTTTGTCTATACACTACTCATGCAATTAATGTAGCAAGACGTGTCTAGACTAATATGTAGTGACCCGAACTTTTCTATGTTTATATATATTAATTGAGATTGATATTTACATGATTAAATGTTTCCAACATGTTAAGCAATCAAACTTGTTAAGACTTGATTAATTGAAATATGTTTCATATAGACAATTGACCACCCAAGTTGACCGGTGATTCACGAACGTTAAAACTTGTAAAAACTATATGATGACATATATATGGATATATATATAGTTAACATGATACTATGATAAGTAAACATATCATTAAGTATATTAACAATGAACTACATATGTAAAAACAAGACTACTAACTTAATGATTTTTTAAACGAGACATATATGTAACGATTATCGTTGTAAAGACATTTAATGTATATATATCATATTAAGAGATATTCATACATGATAATATCATGATAATATAATAATTTAAAATCTCATTTGATATTATAAACATTGGGTTAACAACATTTAACAAGATCGTTAACCTAAAGGTTTCAAAACAACACTTACATGTAACGACTAACGATGACTTAACGACTCAGTTAAAATGTATATACATGTAGTGTTTTAATATGTATTTATACACTTTTGAAAGACTTCAATACACTTATCAAAATACTTCTACTTAACAAAAATGCTTACAATTACATCCTCGTTCAGTTTCATCAACAATTCTACTCGTATGCACCCGTATTCGTACTCGTACAATACACAGCTTTTAGATGTATGTACTATTGGTATATACACTCCAATGATCAGCTCTTAGCAGCCCATGTGAGTCACCTAACACATGTGGGAACCATCATTTGGCAACTAGAATGAAATATCTCATAAAATTACAAAAATATGAGTAATCATTCATGACTTATTTACATGAAAACAAAATAACATATCCTTTATATCTAATCCATACACCAACGACCAAAAACACCTACAAACACTTTCATTCTTCAATTTTCTTCATCTAATTGATCTCTCTCAAGTTCTATCTTCAAGTTCTAAGTGTTCTTCATAAATTCCAAAAGTTCTAGTTTCATAAAATCAAGAATACTTTCAAGTTTGCTAGCTCACTTCCAATCTTGTAAGGTGATCATCCAACCTCAAGAAATATTTGTTTCTTACAGTAGGTTATCATTCTAATACAAGGTAATAATCATATTCAAACTTTGGTTCAATTTCTATAACTATAACAATCTTATTTTAAGTGATGATCTTACTTGAACTTGTTTTCGTGTCATGATTCTGCTTCAAGAACTTCGAGCCATCCAAGGATCCATTGAAGCTAGATCCATTTTTCTCTTTTCCAGTAGGTTTATCCAAGGAACTTAAGGTAGTAATGATGTTCATAACATCATTCGATTCATACATATAAAGCTATCTTATTCGAAGGTTTAAACTTGTAATCACTAGAACATAGTTTAGTTAATTCTAAACTTGTTCGCAAACAAAAGTTAATCCTTCTAACTTGACTTTTAAAATAAACTAAACACATGTTCTATATCTATATGATATGCTAACTTAATGATTTAAAACCTGGAAACACGAAAAACACCGTAAAACCGGATTTACGCCGTCATAGTAACGCCGCGGGCTGTTTTGGGTTAGTTAATTAAAAACTATGATAAACTTTGATTTAAAAGTTATTATTCTGAGAAAATTATTTTTATTATGAACATGAAACTATATCCAAAAATTATGATTAAACTCAAAGTGGAAGTATGTTTTCTAAAATGGTCATCTAGACGTCGTTCTTTCGACTGAAATGACTACCTTTACAAAAACGACTTGTAACTTATTTTTCCGACTATAAACCTATACTTTTTATGTTTATATTCATAAAATAGAGTTCAATATGAAACCATAGCAATTTGATTCACTCAAAACGGATTTAAAATGAAGAAGTTATGGGTAAAACAAGATTGGATAATTTTTCTCATTTTAGCTACGTGAAAATTGGTAACAAATATATTCCAACCATAACTTAATCAACTTGTATTGTATATTATGTAATCTTGAGATACCATAGACACGTATACAATGTTTCGACCTATCATGTCGACACATCTATATATATTTCGGAACAACCATAGACACTCTATATGTGAATGTTGGAGTTAGCTATACAGGGTTGAGGTTGATTCCAAAATATGTATAGTTTGAGTTGTGATCAATACTGAGATACGTATACACTGGGTCGTGGATTGATTCAAGATAATATTTATCGATTTATTTCTGTATATCTAACTGTGGACAACTAGTTGTAGGTTACTAACGAGGACAGCTGACTTAATAAACTTAAAACATCAAAATATATTAAAAGTGTTGTAAATATATTTTGAACATACTTTGATATATATGTATATATTGTTATAGGTTCGTGAATCAACCAGTGGCCAAGTCTTACTTCCCGACGATGTAAAAATCTGTGAAAGTGAGTTATAGTCCCACTTTTAAAATCTAATATTTTTGGGATGAGAATACATGCAGGTTTTATAAATGATTTACAAAATAGACACAAGTACGTGAACTACATTCTATGGTTGAATTATCGAAATCGAATATGCCCCTTTTTATTAAAGTCTGGTAATCTAAGAATTAGGGAACAGACACCCTAATTGACACGAATCCTAAAGATAGATCTATTGGGCCTAACAAACTCCATCCAAAGTACCGGATGCTTTAGTACTTTGAAATTTATATCATATCTGAAGGGTGTCCCGGAATGATGGGGATATTCTTATATATATGCATCTTGTTAATGTCGGTTACCAGGTGTTCACCATATGAATGATTTTTATCTCTATGTATGGGATGTGTATTGAAATATGAAATCTTGTGATTTATTGTTACGATTTGATATATTTAGGTTAAACCTATAACTCACCAACATTTTTGTTGACGTTTTCAGCATGTTTATTCTCAGGTGATTATTAAGAGTTTCCGCTGTCGCATACTTAAATAAGGACAAGATTTGGAGTCCATGCTTGTATGATATTGTGTAAGTCCATGCTTGTATGATATTGTGTAAAAACTGCATTCAAGAAACTTATTTTTGTTGTAACATATTTGTTTTGTAAACCATTATGTAATGGTCGTGTGTAAACAGGATATTTTAGATTATCATTATTTGATAATCTACGTAAAGCTTTTTAAACCTTTATTGATGAAATAAAGGTTATGGTTTGTTTTAAAATGAATGCAGTCTTTGAAAAACGTCTCATATAGAGGTCAAAACCTCGCAACGAAATCAATTAATATGGAACGTTTTTAATCAATAAGAACGGGACATTTCAGTTGGTATCAGAGCGTTGGTCTTAGAGAACCAGAATTTTGCATTAGTGTGTCTTATCTAGTTTGTTAGGATGCATTAGTGAGTCTGGACTTCGACCGTGTTTACTTGAAAAATGATTGCTTAACAAATTTTGTTGGAAACTATATATTTTTAACATGTGAATATTATGTGATATATTAATCTCTTAACGCGTTTGATATTATGTGATAGATGTCTACCTCTAGAACAAGTCCCATTGACTCACCTAATAATAATGAAGAGTCAAATGTAAATTGGAATGATTCGTGGACTGATTCACAAGTTCTCGAAGAGGAACCGGAAGAAGAGTCGGAACCGGAAGAAGAATCGGAACCGGAAGAAGAATCGGAACCGGATGAAGAAATAGAACCGGTGGGGGAAATAATAAAACGGTTAAGTAAAAGAAAATCCTCAACCAACCGACCAAGGTTAATTATGGTCAATGGAGTTTCCGCCAAGGAAGCAAAATATTGGGAGGATTACCAATTCTCCGATGAATCGGATTCCGACGAGAATTCCGATGATGTTATAGAAATTACCCCAACTGAATTTAAAAAGGCAAAAGAAAATAATAAGGGAAAGGGCATAAAAATAGAGAAATCTAATTCCAACCCCGATGAACTTTATATGTATCGTCAACCCCCGAAGTCCTTAAGTTGTAACAATGACCCGGGAACCTCTAAACCACCAGGTTTTTCTAAACCAATGTGGATAACGACGGCTCGTATTAGGGGAACATCATATATCCCTAGAAACTTGGCAAAATGAACCAAAACCGAAGAAGAAGAAACAAGCGAGTCGGAATAAGATAGTTGTATTCGTGTGGTGTAATATAAGTAATATAGTGTGCTTATGCTTTATGATATATGTAAAAATTGCTTGTATTAATAAGTATTTTTTTTATGAATCTAACTCTTGTCTATTTTACAGTATAAAAACACAAAATGGATAGACAACCCAATATTTTAAGAGACCTACCCGGAGACATGATTGATGAAATCTTGTCTAGAGTCGGTCAGAATTCTTCGGCACAACTATTTAAGGCGAGATCAGTTTGTAAGACATTCGAAGAACGTTCCAAGAATGCCTTGGTTTATAAAAGGCTTTCGTTCGAAAGATGGGGGATATCACATTGGGAAATCCATAAGTTACGATGTGTTTACTTTGACGCATATATTGCGGGGAACCCAAATGCTATTTTACGCAATGGGTTAAGAAATTATTTTGACTCAATATATCCGAATATTGGACTTCGTGATTTAGAAAAAGCGGCTAACATGCAACATAAAGAAGCATGTTATGCTTACGGATTAGTAATGTTCGCTTCTCACCAAAGTGAGAACAAGAACATCGGGCTACAACTATTAAACAAAACGTTCCCACAAGTGACGGAGTCGGTAATTGGGGTAAGAAATGAGGTTTTTAGATTGTTACGGGACTGTTGGACATTACGTAACCCTCGCCCCTTTGACTACGTTACAACACGCTGTCTTATCAACGGCCATAACGGTTATGTTCCACAAGACCAAGGATGGGAAGTAATCCTAGTAAAACCAGAATGCATGACTTGTTTCTGGACGTATGAATTACGTGTCTTTATTGCCTTTGCTGAACGACTTGTGTACTAGCTAGAATTATCTTCACAACCATCTTGTATCAAATTTATTGTGTGCTATATTTCATGCTATATGTAAAATAAGCGGTATTGTAAGTTTGTAAAATATTGTGTAAAAGTTTAAACGCGAAATATTATTATAATCAGTTTTTCATATAGAATTGTAGTAGTTGAATTGTATATTAGCTACTAAGTATGAACTTAACGGGTAGGTACTACCCGAATTTAAACTTATAAAATGCTAATATGAAGAAAAAGCTTTTATAAATGAGTTCATATTATGCTACGAAATACTATTAACTACTCTTAATATTCTGTATAATTAACTTGTTCCATTTAACTATTTTGAAGGAAATGGCACCGACTACTCGACACACAGTGAATATGAATGAAGAGGAATTCCGTACTTTTCTAGCTTCAAACATAGCCGCAGTACAGGCTGCGCTACATACCAACAATAACCTTGGATCTAGCAGTACAGGAAATCGTGTAGGATGCACCTACAAAGAATTCACTGCCTGCAAACCTTTGGAATTTGATGGAACCGAAGGACCGATCGGATTGAAACGGTGGACCGAGAAGGTCGAATCGGTGTTTGCCATAAGTAAGTGTACTGAAGAGGACAAAGTGAAGTACGCTACGCATACCTTCATAGGTTCTGCGTTAACATGGTGGAATACCTATCTAGAGCAAGTGGGACAAGACGATGCGTACGCACTACCGTGGTTAGCATTCAAGCACTTGATGAACGAGAAGTACCGTCCCAGAACCGAGGTCAATAAGCTCAAGACAGAACTTAGAGGGTTACGAACCCTAGGATTTAATATTACCACGTACGAAAGACGATTCACAGAATTGTGCCTATTGTGTCCGGGAGCATTCGAAGATGAGGAAGAGAAGATCGACGCATTTGTGAAAGGATTACCGGAAAGAATCCAAGAAGATATAAGTTCACACGAGCCCGCCTCCATACAACAGGCATGTAGAATGGCTCACAAACTAGTGAACCAGATTGAAGAAAGAATTAAAGAACAGACTGCTGAAGAGGCCAATGTGAAGCAAGTCAAAAGAAAGTGGGAGGAAAATGGTGATAAGAATCACCAATACAACAACAACAGCAATCGCAACAATTATCCCAACAATTGCAACATCAATCGCAACTACAACAAACGGCCCAACAACAACAACAACAACAACAACAACAACAACAACAACAACAACAACAACAACAACAGCAACTACAACAATCATCCCAACAACAATAATAACCGCAACAATAACAACAATCAGAAGCAGCTATGCCAAAGGTGTGAAAAGTATCACTCGGGGTTCTGCACCAAATTTTGCAACAAGTGTAAAAGAAATGGTCATAGCGCGGCAAAGTGTGAGGTCTACGGACCAGGGGTTAATAGAACGAAAGGCACAAATGGTGTCGGAACGAGTAATGGCGGAGCAAGTAGTGTCGGAGCAAGCTATGCCAATGTAGTTTGTTATAAATGTGGAAAACCGGGCCACATTATTAGAAATTGCCCGAACCAGGAGAACACGAATGGACAAGGCCGCGGAAGAGTTTTCAATATTAATGCGGCAGAGGCACAGGAAGACCCGGAGCTTGTTACGGGTACGTTTCTTATTGACAATAAATCTGCTTACGTTTTATTTGATTCGGGTGCGGATAGAAGCTATATGAGTAGAGATTTTTGTGCTAAATTAAGTTGCCCATTGACGCCTTTGGATAGTAAATTTTTACTCGAATTAGCAAATGGTAAATTAATTTCAGCAGATAATATATGTCGGAATCGAGAAATTAAACTGGTTAGCGAAACATTTAAGATTGATTTAATACCAGTAGAGTTAGGGAGTTTTGATGTGATAATCGGTATGGACTGGTTGAAAGAAGTGAAAGCAGAGATCGTTTGTTACAAAAATGCAATTCGCATTATACGAGAAAAAGGAAAACCCTTAATGGTGTACGGAGAAAAGGGCAACACGAAGCTACATCTTATTAGTAATTTGAAGGCACAAAAACTAATAAAAAAAGGTTGCTATGCTGTTCTGGCACACGTCGAGAAAGTACAAACTGAAGAAAAGAGCATCAATGATGTTCCCATTGCAAAAGAATTTCCCGATGTGTTTCCGAAAGAATTACCGGGATTACCCCCACATCGATCCGTTGAATTTCAAATAGATCTTGTACCAGGAGCTGCACCAATAGCTCGTGCTCCTTACAGACTCGCACCCAGCGAGATGAAAGAACTGCAAAGCCAATTACAAGAACTTTTAGAGCATGGTTTCATTCGACCAAGCACATCACCGTGGGGAGCTCCTGTTTTGTTTGTCAAGAAGAAAGATGGTACATTCAGGTTGTGTATCGACTACCGAGAGTTGAACAAACTTACCATCAAGAACTGCTACCCACTACCGAGAATCGACGACTTATTTGATCAACTACAAGGCTCGTCTGTTTATTCAAAGATTGACTTACGTTCCGGGTATCATCAAATGCGGGTGAAAGAAGATGATATTCCAAAGACTGCTTTCAGAACACGTTATGGTCATTACGAGTTTATGGTCATGCCATTTGGTTTAACTAATGCACCAGCTGTGTTCATGGACCTTATGAACCGAGTGTGTGGACCATACCTTGACAAGTTTGTCATTGTTTTCATTGATGACATACTTATTTACTCAAAGAATGATCAAGAACACGGTGAACATTTGAGAAAGGTGTTAGAAGTATTGAGAAAGGAAGAATTGTACGCTAAGTTTTCAAAGTGTGCATTTTGGTTGGAAGAAGTTCAATTCCTCTGTCACATAGTGAACAAAGAAGGTATTAAGGTGGATCCGGCAAAGATAGAAACTGTTGAAAAGTGGGAAACCCCGAAAACTCCGAAACACATACGCCAGTTTTTAGGACTAGCTGGTTACTACAGAAGGTTCATCCAAGACTTTTCCAGAATAGCAAAACCCTTGACTGCATTAACGCATAAAGGGAAGAAATTTGAATGGAATGATGAACAAGAGAAAGCGTTTCAGTTATTGAAGAAAAAGCTAACTACGGCACCTATATTGTCATTGCCTGAAGGGAATGATGATTTTGTGATTTATTGTGATGCATCAAAGCAAGGTCTCGGTTGTGTATTAATGCAACGAACGAAGGTGATTTCTTATGCGTCTAGACAATTGAAGATTCACTAACAAAATTATACGACGCATGATTTGGAATTAGGCGCGGTTGTTTTTGCATTAAAGACTTGGAGGCACTACTTATATGGGGTCAAAAGTATTATATATACCGACCACAAAAGTCTTCAACACATATTTAATCAGAAACAACTGAATATGAGGCAGCGTAGGTGGATTGAATTATTGAATGATTACGACTTTGAGATTCGTTACCACCCAGGGAAGGCAAATGTGGTAGCCGATGCCTTGAGCAGGAAGGATAGAGAACCCATTCGAGTAAAATCTATGAATATAATGATTCATAATAACCTTACTACTCAAATAAAGGAGACGCAACAAGGAGTTTTAAAAGAGGGAAATTTAAAGGATGAAATACCCAAAGGATCCAAGAAGCATCTTAATATTCGGGAAGACGGAACCCGGTATAGGGCTGAAAGGATTTGGGTACCAAAATTTGGAGATATGAGAGAAATGGTACTTAGAGAAGCTCATAAAACCAGATACTCAATACATCCTGGAACGGGGAAGATGTACAAGGATCTCAAGAAACATTTTTGGTGGTCGGGTATGAAAGCTGATGTTGCCAAATACGTAGGAGAATGTTTGACGTGTTCTAAGGTCAAAGCTGAGCATCAGAAACCATCAGGTCTACTTCAACAACCCAAAATCCTGGAATGGAAATGGGAAAACATTACCATGGATTTCATTACTAAATTGCCAAGGACTGCAAGTGGTTTTGATACTATTTGGGTAATAGTTGATCGTCTCACCAAATCCGCACACTTCCTACCAATAAGAGAAGATGACAAGATGGAGAAGTTAGCACGACTGTATTTGAAGGAAGTCATCTCCAGACATGGAATACCAATCTCTATTATCTCTGATAGGGATGGCAGATTTATTTCAAGATTCTGGCAGACATTACAGCAAGCATTAGGAACTCGTCTAGACATGAGTACTGCCTATCATCCACAAACTGATGGGCAGAGCGAAAGGACGATACAAACGCTTGAAGACATGCTACGAGCATGTGTTATTGATTTCGGAAATAGTTGGGATCGACATCTACCGCTAGCAGAATTTTCCTACAACAACAGCTGCCATTCAAGCATTGAGATGGCGCCGTTTGAAGCACTTTATGGTAGAAAGTGCAGGTCTCCGATTTGTTGGAGTGAAGTGGGGGATAGACAGATTACGGGTCCGGAGATTATACAAGAAACTACCGAGAAGATCATCCAAATTCAACAACGGTTGAAAACTGCCCAAAGTCGACAAAAGAGCTACGCTGACATTAAAAGAAAAGATATAGAATTTGAAATTGGAGAGATGGTCATGCTTAAAGTTGCACCTTGGAAAGGCGTTGTTCGATTTGGTAAACGAGGGAAATTAAATCCAAGGTATATTGGACCATTCAAGATTATTGATCGTGTAGGACCAGTAGCTTACCGACTTGAGTTACCTCAACAACTCGCGGCTGTACATAACACTTTCCACGTCTCGAATTTGAAGAAATGTTTTGCTAAATAAGATCTCACTATTCCGTTAGATGAAATCCAAATCAACGAAAAACTTCAATTCATCGAAGAACCCGTCAAAATAATGGATCGTGAGGTTAAAAGACTTAAGCAAAACAAGATACCAATTGTTAAGGTTCGATGGAATGCTCGTAGAGGACCCGAGTTCACCTGGGAGCGTGAAGATCAGATGAAGAAGAAATACCCGCATCTATTTCCAGAAGATTCATCAACACCTTCAACAGCTTAAAATTTCGGGACGAAATTTATTTAACGGGTAGGTACTGTAGTGACCCGAACTTTTCCATGTTTATATATATTAATTGAGATTGATATTTACATGATTAAATGTTTCCAACATGTTAAGCAATCAAACTTGTTAAGACTTGATTAATTGAAATATGTTTCATATAGACAATTGACCACCCAAGTTGACCGGTGATTCACGAACGTTAAAACTTGTAAAAACTATATGATGACATATATATGGATATATATATATAGTTAACATGATACTATGATAAGTAAACATATCATTAAGTATATTAACAATGAACTACATATGTAAAAACAAGACTACTAACTTAATGATTTTTTAAACGAGACATATATGTAACGATTATCGTTGTAAAGACATTTAATGTATATATATCATATTAAGAGATATTCATACATGATAATATCATGATAATATAATAATTTAAAATCTCATTTGATATTATAAACATTGGGTTAACAACATTTAACAAGATCGTTAACCTAAAAGTTTCAAAACAACACTTACATGTAACGACTAACGATGACTTAACGACTCAGTTAAAATGTATATACATGTAGTGTTTTAATATGTATTTATACACTTTTGAAAGACTTCAATACACTTATCAAAATACTTCTACTTAACAAAAATGCTTACAATTACATCCTCGTTCAGTTTCATCAACAATTCTACTCGTATGCACACGTATTCGTACTCGTACAATACACAGCTTTTAGATGTATGTACTATTGGTATATACACTCCAATGATCAGCTCTTAGCAGCCCATGTGAGTCACCTAACACATGTGGGAACCATCATTTGGCAACTAGCATGAAATATCTCATAAAATTACAAAAATATGAGTAATCATTCATGATTTATTTACATGAAAACAAAATAACATATCCTTTATATCTAATCCATACACCAACGACCAAAAACACCTACAAACACTTTCATTCTTCAATTTTCTTCATCTAATTGATCTCTCTCAAGTTCTATCTTCAAGTTCTAAGTGTTCTTCATAAATTCCAAAAGTTCTAGTTTCATAAAATCAAGAATACTTTCAAGTTTGCTAGCTCACTTCCAATCTTGTAAGGTGATCATCCAACCTCAAGAAATATTTGTTTCTTACAGTAGGTTATCATTCTAATACAAGGTAATAATCATATTCAAACTTTGGTTCAATTTCTATAACTATAACAATCTTATTTTAAGTGATGATCTTACTTGAACTTGTTTTCGTGTCATGATTCTGCTTCAAGAACTTCGAGCCATCCAATGATCCATTGAAGCTAGATCCATTTTTCTATTTTCCAGTAGGTTTATCCAAGGAACTTAAGGTAGTAATGATGTTCATAACATCATTCGATTCATACATATAAAGCTATCTTATTCGAAGGTTTAAACTTGTAATCACTAGAACATAGTTTAGTTAATTCTAAACTTGTTCGCAAACAAAAGTTAATCCTTCTAACTTGACTTTTAAAATAAACTAAACACATGTTCTATATCTATATGATATGCTAACTTAATGATTTAAAACCTGGAAACACGAAAAACACCGTAAAACCGGATTTACGCCGTCATAGTAACACCGCGGGCTGTTTTGGGTTAGTTAATTAAAAACTATGATAAACTTTGATTTAAAAGTTGTTATTCTGAGAAAATTATTTTTATTATGAACATGAAACTATATCCAAAAATTATGATTAAACTCAAAGTGGAAGTATGTTTTCTAAAATGGTCATCTAGACGTCGTTCTTTCGACTGAAATGACTACCTTTACAAAAACGACTTGTAACTTATTTTTCCGACTATAAACCTATACTTTTTATGTTTAGATTCATAAAATATAGTTCAATATGAAACCATAGCAATTTGATTCACTCAAAACGGATTTAAAATGAAGAAGTTATGGGTAAAACAAGATTGGATAATTTTTCTCATTTTAGCTACGTGAAAATTGGTAACAAATATATTCCAACCATAACTTAATCAACTTGTATTGTATATTATGTAATCTTGAGATACCATAGACACGTATACAATGTTTCGACCTATCATGTCGACACATCTATATATATTTCGGAACAACCATAGACACTCTATATGTGAATGTTGGAGTTAGCTATACAGGGTTGAGGTTGATTCCAAAATATGTATAGTTTGAGTTGTGATCAATACTGAGATACGTATACACTGGGTCGTGGATTGATTCAAGATAATATTTATCGATTTATTTCTGTATATCTAACTGTGGACAACTAGTTGTAGGTTACTAACGAGGACAGCTGACTTAATAAACTTAAAACATCAAAATATATTAAAAGTGTTGTAAATATATTTTGAACATACTTTGATATATATGTATATATTGTTATAGGTTCGTGAATCAACCAGTGGCCAAGTCTTACTTCCCGACGAAGTAAAAATCTGTGAAAGTGAGTTATAGTCCCACTTTTAAAATCTAATATTTTTGGGATGAGAATACATGCAGGTTTTATAAATGATTTACAAAATAGACACAAGTACGTGAACTACATTCTATGGTTAAATTATCGAAATTGAATATGCCCATTTTTATTAAAGTCTGGTAATCTAAGAATTAGGGAACAGACACCCTAATTGACGCGAATCCTAAAGATAGATCTATTGGGCCTAACAAACCCCATCCAAAGTACCGGATGCTTTAGTACTTCGAAATTTATATCATATCCGAAGGGTGTCCCGGAATGATGGGGATATTCTTATATATATGCATCTTGTTAATGTCGGTTACCAGGTGTTCACCATATGAATGATTTTTATCTCTATGTATGGGATGTGTATTGAAATATGAAATCTTGTGGTTTATTGTTACGATTTGATATATTTAGGTTAAACCTATAACTCACCAACATTTTTGTTGACGTTTTCAGCATGTTTATTCTCAGGTGATTATTAAGAGTTTCCGCTGTCGCATACTTAAATAAGGACAAGATTTGGAGTCCATGCTTGTATGATATTGTGTAAAAACTGCATTCAAGAAACTTATTTTTGTTGTAACATATTTGTATTGTAAACCATTATGTAATGGTCGTGTGTAAACAGGATATTTTAGATTATCATTATTTGATAATCTACGTAAAGCTTTTTAAACCTTTATTGATGAAATAAAGGTTATGGTTTGTTTTAAAATGAATGCAGTCTTTGAAAAACGTCTCATATAGAGGTCAAAACCTCGCAACGAAATCAATTAATATGGAACGTTTTTAATCAATAAGAACGGGACATTTCATAATAATGATAAGCAGGTAATTTCCTATGGATGATAAGCAGATGATTTCCGACTAGAAATGATAAGCAAAACTTTTGACATGCAGACACGGTCGAAGTCCAGACTCACTAATGCATTCTAACGACTTATCAGTTAAACACACTAATGCAGACCTGGTTCACTAAGACCACCGCTCTGATACCAACTGAAAGGACCCGTTCATATACATTATAAATGATTCACAATAGTTGATTACATTGCGAGGTATTTGACCTCTATATGATACATTTTGCAAACATTGCATTCATTTTTAAAAGACAATCTTTCTTTACATCAAAAATTTACAGGCATGCATACCATTTCATAATATCCACTATCCAACTATAAATTGATTTAATAATAATCTTTGATGAACTCAATGACTCGAATGCAACGTTCTTTGAAATATGCTATGAAAGACTCCAAGTAATATCTTTAAAATGAGCAAATGCACAGCGGAAGATTTCTTTAACACCTGAGAATAAACATGCTTTAAAGTGTCAACCAAAAGGTTGGTGAGTTCATTAGTTTATCATAATCATTTATTTCCATCATTTTAATAGACCACAAGAATTTCATTTCCAGTTCTCATAAATATACGTCCCATGCATAGAGACAAAAAATAATCATTCATATGGTGAACACCTGGTAACCGACATTAACTAGATACATATAAGAATATCCCCTATCATTCCGGGATCCTCCTTCGGACATGATATAATTTCGAAGTACTAAAGCATCCGGTACTTTGGATGGGGTTTGTTAGGCCCAATAGATCTATCTTTAGAGTTCGCGTCAATTAGGGTGTCTGTTCCCTAATTCTTAGATTACCAGACTTAATAAAAAGGGGCATATTCGATTTCGATCATTCAACCATATAATGTAGTTTCAATTACTTGTGTCTATTTCGTAAAACAGTTATAAAAACAGCGCATGTATTCTCAGTCCCAAAAATATATATAAAAAGGGAATAATGAAACTCACACATATAAATATTGCAAAACAGTTATTAAAACATTGCATGTATTCTCAGCCCAAAAATGTAATAAGTAAAAAGGGAAAATGAAACTCACCATACTGTATTTCGTAGTAAAAATACATATAACGTCATTGAACAAGTGCAAGGTTGGCCTCAGATTCACGAACCTAAATTAATTATATATATTTATGTGTTGGTCAATATTTGTCTAACAAATTAGGTCAAGTCATAGTGTACCACAATCCTAATGCTCGAGACTAATATGCAAAAGTCAACAAAAGTAAATTTGACTCAAAATAATTTCCAAAAGTTTATACATGATTAATATATAGTTTAAATATCGTCGTTTTATATTTTTAAATATTTTTAAAAGATTTATTAGAGTAAATAATATAATTTATTTATTAATAAATAAAATTTTATATTATATTTATATAATAAAATATACTTTTATATATATTAAGTAATAAAATTTATAGGGTTCATTTAATATTATAAAGATAATATGATACGTATTATTAAAGTAAGTTATTACACGTAGTAAAATATGTTTGTATCAAATATTTATTTGATAAAATAATATCTATAATGATAGTAAGTAAAAGTTGTATTATTTTGTAATAATAATAATTATTATAAAAATATCAATATTTATAATTACTAAGATGACATTATGATAAAACGATAATTCTAATTATGATAACTTTAATATTTACGATAATTTTTAATATTATCTTTAAAATAATAATTCTATTTAAAATAATAATAATAATGATATTTTATAGTAACAATGACATTTCTATTAAAATGATAATTTTTGTTAAAATGATAGTTTTAATACTAACGATAATTTTAATAATAATAGTAATGATAAAAATAGTAAGAACGATAATTTTATATAAATCAATATCTTATAATATTTTAATTTCATCATGATACTCTTACCCATTATTTCCTAATCGTTTCATTTAATAGCTTTTAATCGTCTTTTATATCGTGTTCATAATAATGATAATAATAGTAATCAAAATAATTAGGTGTTACAAATATTTGTTTTAATTACACTAATATTAATAATGATAGTTACTATAATATTATTAACGATAATACTAATAATTATCTTAATGATAATATAGTAATAATAATAATAACAATAACAATAACCATTTTTAAATAATGATATATATATTAATAATGATAATAATAATAATAATACCAATAATAATAATAATAATAATAATAATAATAATAATAATAATAATAATAATAATAATAATAATAATAGTAATAATAATAGTAATAATAATAATAATAATTGGATAATAATAATAATACTAATTATAACTTTAACGATAATAACGATAGTAATAATAAAAAAATAACAATTTTTAATGATAAATCCTTTTATTGATAAAGATAATAATAATAATAATAAGATAAAACTAGAACGACGATAATAACGACGATAATAATAATCATTTTTAATAATAATACAAAAATTCGATGGACTATAACTTCAAATCCGTTCATCGAAATCATTTGATATCTAAATGAAAAGTTCTTAATTTTTTGCTAGCTTTCCAACGACATGCATATCTTATAAATTAAATCAGTCGCATATATAACTAATTCAGGATTCAACATAACCTAACTAAAGGCAATATCAAAAGTACAAACATGTATAATCCTATATACTCGAGCACTAGTCAGGGATACACTATTAGTATGTAAAAGTTATATTATGAGTACTCACGTATCAATATTGAGATTCAATATTGCAGGAAAGGTACGTAGACGCAACGGAGATGATAAACACTATATTGACCTCACGAGCATACCCATGAACCATACCAATCACCTCCATAGCTATAACCCATAATTTCCTTAATCCAATCCCACTCGAAAAACAATTTTGAAATCACTCGGACAGCACTCTGACGTAATATTTTATGTATACTAATAATATCTTGAAATAATACGGAGTAAATATATATATGTAAATCGATTGAGAGAGTTTAGAGAAAAATATTTTCAAGTTTCTATGAAATAATGAAACCTATTGAATTCTATTTATAATAGATTTTTGAATTATTAAAGTATGAATTATTAAAGTGAATTATTAAAGTATGAATTATTAAAGTGAATTATTAAAGTATGAATTATTAAAGTGAATTATTAAAGTATGAATTATTAAAGTAAATTATTAAAGTATGAATTATTAAAGTGAATTATTAAAGTTAAAGTAAAGTAAAAATAAAGTAAAGGTAAAGTTTAAGTATAGTAAAAGTATAAAACTATGTACGTATAATACGCGTATAAATATATATAATATTAATTTAAATCGTTATATATATTTAATAAAATAAAATATAAATATCGTTATCTTTATCATACTGGTTAAGTAATGAGTTGTCAAAAGTGGTTCTAGATATTTATAAAAGTTATATACGTTTTAATAATAAAGTTCTTTTTTAAACTGAAAACGTTTTTGTACGTTTGAAACTAAATCAAATAAATATAATAATTTTGTTTTCCAAAACCAAATATATTTTTAAGAATTATTTTGTTTAAAGGTTAAAATAATGGAAATCGTTATATCATAAAATGTTTTAAAAAAATAGAATCATATATATTCATAATAGGTTTCAAGTTTTTAAATTACAGTTTGTTGGTGAAGCATGGGATACAGTTCAAAGGTTAAATAAACGTATGAAATCATCTTAATGAAAAATGTCGAGTTACTTAACTTGTCGATATCCAACATCTAAGTTATTTACACTTCACCTTCTTACTTATAAATCACTTTACCACTTTCCGAATGTTGTCAAAAAGAATAGATTTCTTAAATCACAGTGGACCTCATAACATAGACCCGTAATCATATCATAATGTATCTGATAAATCAACAATTTGATATTATCTTCTAATTCCATCGATAAACATATTGAAACAAATACGATCATGTAAAGTATTATGCGTTTAATACTTTATTAATATTCTCAAGTTATAATATATATATATACATATATATACATATTTATTTATATATAACGGTTCGTGAATCGTCTGAATTTGGTCGAGGTTATAATGAATGTATGAACACAATTTAAAATTCTTGAGATTTAACTTAACAAACTTTGCTTATCGTGTCGGAATAATATAAAGATAAAGTTTAAATTTGATTGGAAATTTCCGGGTTGTCACAGTACCTACCCGTTAAAGAAATTTCGTCCCGAAATTTGAGTGGAAAGGTCGTGAATGATAATAAGTATGTTTTCATGATGCATACAGGCTGAAAATTAGAGTTTTATCATCAGCGAATAATTTGGATAAACAATCTATTTATGTGAAGAGTACGAATGAAGCTAACATAGAAGAGTGAAATGAGTAAGTGTAGATTCATCTTATCATTTGACGTAGATATGATTGATTTCCAGATTTCAAGGGATTTGAAGAAAATCTTTGTAATAAGATTTGATTCTCCGGTAACAAAAGGAATTAGGATCCGCTTTAAATGCGATCGTCCATTTTAATTGTTCTGTCGGAGATTTTCTTATAAATTCACCTCCTTCCTTTTCTTACAACTCACACCTTCTGTTAATGCATTTTATGCAAGTCCCTAGACATCTACCCACGTCCATTGCAGGTACAACAGTTTACAGGCCACCATGATCGTTCGTTATTATCCTATCCATGTTTGTATGTGGTTACAGCAACTGCAGGAACGAGATGTGGATGTTTGACTATGTTAGACTTAGTCAGACGTCTAAGTGAAGCCTCACTCGTACGGCTGACAGGCTCATACGCACGGTTGATGCTGAGCTAAGTCACAATTACAACCTAAATGAGAAGACACGAGTGAGTGATCACCCGTACGGCTGATGAAGCCAACTCGTATGTGTGATGGATGAATCGTACGGGTGAGTCAACAGCAGGGGTATATAAAGTCTTATGTTCTTCATTTTTAGGTTAAGCCTCTCATTTGTTACACACACTCAGATCTGGTGAGTTCCTCCGATTCTCTCTCAACCCAAATCACCCAGGTGGTGAATAATAGCTCTAGGTGTTGATCTAATCACACTTGATTTAGTTGTGGTATGACTAAATTAATCACAAAAAGCTTAACCTATTCACTAGAGGGTTTGATTCACTTATTCCGTCATTGTGTGAGTTAAATCTGTTGATTTCTAAGTTCCTAGTCATGTTTCATCACCTTCTATTCTTTCCCCCTCAACTCATATTTTAAAGTATTCATCAATATGCTCCATCCAGTTCTAATTCTCGATATACTTATAACTTTCATATCGGTCATTCTTCTTTTTCATCTACCGCCGGAAGAATCTATTTACTTCTACTATACTCTTGGGTTTATAGTGTTTCTAGTTCTCCCGTGTCTTTATATTGCTATATGCATCGATATATATGGTTTATAATTTTTGGTTTGTCGTTGGGCTTTATATCTTCCCTTATATTTCAAAGTCTCTATTTCTATCTTCTATAATCATTGTCATCCACAGTTAATGCTCTCTTTTATTTGCTGCAATTTATACCCCAATTTCTATTTCGGAGTTTTGTCCTTTCGTTTCTTCTTCTTGCGATTAAGCACCGCTTGTAATGGTCCAGAATTCACAAATATGATTTTCGGAATGAACATTGTTAATGTTCTAGGAAGGAAATTGTGATGGCACGATCTTGACTTGTCAAATTACTAGAATACCTTGGAAAAGGCCGAATCATCAAGAAATATTTTCTTAATATTTTAGAGGTTAAATAGAATACAAGAGTCGTATAACATGGCACATGATGATGTTATGATCTATGAATCATCACGTTCCATTTAGAAACTCAGCATGAATTACTGTAATATAATCACGTTGATCAAGTGTCATTATATTATACTAACTCATGCTTCAGTTTCCAACACTACTTCAAAAACATTCATATTTTAAACTCAAAGGTTTACAGAGTATAGGAACTAAACAGTTTCCTTTTTGATGTAATACAGATAGCGCAAAGAGATAAATGATTCCAGATAAGAATAGTTATGGAAATATCTTCAGAAATATGGAGGATATTTATAATGAAAGATACGATGATGTCTTAAAATTTCTAATATCAGAGGATGATGAAGAATATTGTCTGTAAGGGTTTAGTGTCAGGAGCAAGGTATTCGTTAATAACTTCAGCAGACACTGAATCATTTGGATTCTTTGAAGGCAGGTTCAGTCTTTGTGATTTGTCCACAGCCTCCTTCAAACTTTGCTCAATCCGTTTTCCAGTTCCAAAACTTCTCTATTTCTGAGCTTTATTAATACACTAATCTTTATCATCAAACTTTTTACTGCTAAGGTCGTTTACAGTTTTTGTTGCTTCATCAGCATTTCGAGAACTAGTTCGCGGTTCAGAGTGTTTTTCAGAAACTTCACATTCGAAGTATGTAAGCCTTGGAAATAGACGTTATGTATAACTGTTGGCGTCAACATGCTGTGAGATTTCAAAATACTGATTGCTAACTCCCAATGATTCGTATGACAATTCTCGTTACAAGAGGCAGATGAGTAAATGATGAGGTTTCGATAAATATAAAGATTCTTCCGAATGCCCAAGATCAGTGAAGTTGTTGGTAAGTTTATTGCTAATGTGGTGGAATATGAAAGGTTCTCCGGTAACGAAAGGGTAATCACATATATCAAAATTATGATAAGGCTACTCCGAATGAAAAAATTAAAGTTGTCTTGCTGGAGCTGTGATATAATTTGCTACTTTGCAAAGGAATTGCAAGGTTTTTTTTTTGCTAATAAATGCCAAAAGATCTGACACAGATATGTGTTGAATTATGACTTTGGTTTCGAGAGCTTTTTAAGTACATAATTGTGGGTAATATGTGGTTGGATCATCATCTTGATTGCTCATTATTTGAAGTGTCTTCAGAGATTTTCGAAGGGTTTGAACATAGATTGTAATCGTTTGTATACATTTGATCTTCTAACACACTTTTGAAGTCAAAGTATAGCTTTGAAAGATGTAGGAATCTAAAAGTAATGGTACCGGTTATATCTCGAATTGAATTCTGAGATTTTAAAATCAGAATACGTAATTGGGTTTGAATGAGTATGGTTGTTTTAATTTCTATGAAAGAATGTATATTATTGTGAAAGTAGGAAGTATAATTGATAATTTGCTTAATCTAATTCGAAGAATGTAACATATTAATTGTGAATTTATATATATCTCTCGGGTATTACCTACCCGTTAAAAAATTTTCACGATTAATATTTTGTACATAAGAATTTTATTACAGTCTTTATGAAAATATATATGTATATATTCTCCTCAGATGTAACATAGATTTTAATGAGTTAATACTAAATTAAACTCATTCGATTTACGGTTGGAACTAGAATTGAATAATTCCTTGAAGGTTTAGAGGTTACATAAGTATTTCTTCAATAATATTGAAATTATGAATCAATACTTCGTTATTTGTTGAGATGTGATGTTGGTTTTCGTTAAATTCTTGTGAACTTCGCAAAGTACGAATGATGTTATCTGAAAAGTTTTGGTTACATCAATGATGAAGTGTAAAATCAAATATATACTTGATTTATTAGGAATTGGAATTTGTTGAATTGAGACAGAGATTGTAGTTAACGATGGTTAAGTCGCGGGTGAGGGACGTACATTATTGCATATTTGTAATATGAATTAACTGAGTAGTTAAGATTCACACACAATAGCTTAGCACGGAAATATTTATTTTTTTATTTCAAAATATATATATATATATATATATATATAAAATATATATATAATTTCTTCAGAGGGAATGAGTTAATTATTCATAACTTGTTGATACAATATACACGTTATTGATTCGTAATGATGTCCACGGTGATTCTTGAACTGACAGAGTTTGTAATGTTATAGGTGTTGTTGATTATGATGTTGACTGTACTGACGATGCTGGTGACGTTGACGGTACTGTTGATGCTGTTGGCAAAACAAGTTTAACTTGTTAATCACACACCATTTTTGTCAGGGTTTCTACTCTTCCTTCTATCATTTTGGTTCGCTTAACTGATTTATGGTTAGGGCTAGATTAGATAATCTCTAAGACTTTAGAGATTATATAATCGCCGCGGAATGTTTCTCCAATGAAGTTATGAATTAATACTTCGTCAGTTATTGTTATTGGTACTCCTTGGTATCTATGGTGCGTATGACGTTGATGCTCGTGGGGCAGATTGTGAAGTTGAGGTTTACAACGCGGTTGTGGTTGGAGGTGGTAATGGTACTGTTGGCGTTGATGATGGTGGTACTGGTTATGCTGCTGGTGCTGGTGTTTGTAATCTCTGCACCATATTCTCCAAAGCCACTACCCGAGCGCGAAGTTCGTTGACTTCTTCTATTACAGTTTGTTGGTGAAGCATATTTTTAAGAAAACCAAATATAATAATTTTGTTTTCCAAAACCAAATATATTTTTAAGAATCATTTTGTTTAAAGGTTAAAATAATGGAAATCGTTATATCATAAAATGTTTTAAAAAAATAGAATCATATATATTCATAATAAGTTTCAAGTTTTTAAATTACAGTTTGTTGGTGAAGCATGGGATACAGTTCAAAGGTTAAATAAACGTATGAAATCATCTTAATGAAAAATATCGAGTTACTTAACTTATCGATATCCAACATCTAAGTTATTTACACTTCACCTTCTTACTTATAAATCACTTTACCATTTTTCGAATGTTGTCAAAAAGAATAGATTTCTTAAATCACAGTGGACCTCATAACATAGACCCGTAATGATATCATAATGTATCTGATAAATCAACAATTTGATATTATCTTCTAATTCCATCGATAAACATATTGAAACAAATACGATCATGTAAAGTATTATGCGTTTAATACTTTATTAATATTCTCAAGTTATAATATATATATATATATATACATATATATACATATTTATTTATATATAACGGTTCGTGAATCGTCTGAATTTGGTCGAGGTTATAATGAATGTATGAACAAAATTTAAAATTCTTGAGATTTAACTTAACAAACTTTGCTTATCGTGTCGGAATAATATAAAGATAAAGTTTAAATTTGATTGGAAATTTCCGGGTTGTCACACGTACCATTATCTGTAAGAATCTTTCTCACTTTTAACTTATATAAACTCCCAAGCTTCAAGATATAAACTCTAATGTGCTCAAAAGTATCTAATTTATTCTTTAACGTAACAACCCAAGAGAAACGCGAATTCATCAGTAACCACCAAGCAGTAAGCATCTCCAGTGATAGTCTTGCGATTAACCGGACCAAAGAGATCCATATGCAACAATTCCAGAGGAACATTAACAGAATGATGATTTTTGGTAGCATGAGATTTATTTGTCTGTTTCCCTTTCTTACACGGAATACAACCTTCAGGAATATGAAAACTTTTAACATTTACACCATCAACTAGTCCATTGTGTACAAGATTATTCATCTTCCTTAGACTCAGATGACCCATACGCTTGTGCCATAAGATAGACTCTTGTTCAGTAGCTTTAGAAATGAAGGCCTGATGGCCTGTAGCTGCTTTCACATGAGCCTTTCGCATATCAAGAATATAAGGATCCTTGCACTTTGGAGCGGTCATCAGAATCATGTCTTCTGGAATCACAAACTCTTTCCTCAAGATATAAAAAAACTTATCATCAAATGCAACTGTATACTTTTTGTCAGCAACCTGTGAAACTGAAAGCGGATTGTTCGCCATCTGCTCAACAAAATTAACTTTATCAAAGCTAACATTTTCATTAGCAATCACCCCCTGCGCAGTAATATAACCTCCCTTATTTCCTGCAAAAGAAACTGGTCCACCATCTACTGCCTTGACATTAGAAAGTAAGGACAAGTTCCCTGTCATATGCCTGGACACCCTACTATAAACAATCCATGTACTGCAGCGTGGATTGTAGACGATCTGCATATGTAAATTACGAGATTAGTTAGGGAGGGCGACCCATGCCCTAATGGAAGTGGGTTCCCATCAACTCCAACTACTAGCAACTCGACCCATTGTCCATTGGATCTAGAAGGACCCTCAGAGTTTTTAACACCCTTAACTTCTAATTTATGTTTCCAAACAGTATTCTTAGGTAATGGTTTCCTATAATAATCATTTGTTTGAAAAACTTTCACTTCATTTGATTGAACAGAAGACAATTTTCACACATGTGAAAATGATCTTCTATTAACAATGTGTTTAGGACAGAGATCAATCTTTCTATGTGGTGTATGATTTATGGGTTTGTAATTCACATCCTGATGCCCCAACATCCCGCAGTTAAAACAATTAACATTATCAAAGTAATTTGAATTAAAAACTTGACGTATAGGAGGTGAAAAGTGTCTCCTAGTTGGTGTGGTCTGTTATCTAATCGGTGGAGGTGATGATACTTGTTGCTTAACGGATTATCTCCGACTAGGGGGAATATACTTCGGCACACTGCCAGAATTAGAACTCTCACCTTTTGGTGGAAGTTCAGCTTTAGGACTAACAACCTCCGAATTTGACGAGTTACCTTCCTTTATGAACTTAACTGTAGCTAATGGAGTGTTCATCTTTCTAGTCTATTTAGGCTTCTCAATACTCTTCATCAGAGCTTTCTGACTATCACTCACCCTACGAGCATTCTTAGGATTTTTCATAATAGTGATGGGCTTAGTCACAGACCTAAACGGTTTGCTGTCATTCTCGGTGTCGATATCAGTATCGGACTAGATAACTTCTACTGGTTTCTTACTCTCAACCTTTTCAGTTTTACCCTTAACAGGTGTCTTCTTAGACTCAACATACTGTTGTTCAAGAATCTCATCCTTACACTTCTCATTAGGCTTCATAATAAACTCATTCCTAAGAGGTGGAGCAACCTGATTCTACCCTAGACCTTTCTGTTTATCATTCTTAGGAGGGTTAAAGGTCTGAGTAACATATGATATTCTCTGCCAATTGTCAATCCTAGCCTTTTCAGATTCATACTTCAACTTATACGAATCCTTGTCTGTCTTAAAGGTCTCTATTTGACTTTACTGCATATTTATTACCTTCTGATCATCTATGATAGTTGCCTTTAAATGACCTACCTGATTTTCTAAGGTCTTAATGGCATCTACATACTCTTTCTGTTTATTAAGGTAATAAAGTGCATCTTGATAGCTCTTTTTATTTGTCTGATAGTCTAGACTTACATTCTTAAGTTCAAGTCTAAGCTTCGGACAATTTTCACAAGTAACAGGAATTTCGCTAAGCTTAGAGATAACACACTCAAGTCTAGCTATTTCCTTTTCAAAGTCAGCACATTTAGAACATATAGAAATTGAATCATTACATACCTTGTCATTACTTGAGGTATTGGCCATGAAAGCATAATCGTTCCGACCATCCTGTGATTCTGCATCTGATTGGACTCCGAACTTGTACTGTCAGAATAATCAGCATCATAGCCTCCTACGCCTCCAACTTAACATTACCATCAGACTCTTTTACTGTAACAACCTTTTCCTCAGCACTGTTACCATAAACTGTAACCATTTGATATCGTTCTTTCTTAAACCATGTACACGTATTATAATCGATACCCAATGGAACATCATTATCATCTGAAGTCTCTGAAGATAAATTAGACAAATCCTTAGCTTTTCTAAACTTATCATACAGATGATTCTTAATCCTCTTCTTTAAACAAAGCTTCATAACTTCCTCAGCTCTTTTCATCCTAGCATTACACTTGCACACGTAACATTTGCAATTAGGATTATCCTTCCCGATTCAACCTGCATTCATTCTTGTAACCCTTTCTTCCTCAAGTTCAGTTTCAGATTTAGCAACAAATACCACATTTGCTTTATCAGTCTCAACATGAATCGACCAATCACAAACTTCATCAACATAGGTAGTTGTCAATGCTTTAGATTGACCACTTGCTGTAATATCTTTTGAGATCTCTTCAATCGGAACTGTGTACCTGGCGTTAGCTTCAATAGGAGAATTATGGAACGGATTATGAAAACCAGGCTTTGCAGGTCTTGTGCACATTCTCTTGAAGTGACCCAGCTCATCACAGTTATGACATCTGACTTTGGACTTGTCAAAACCAAACTTTGTATTTCTGTTTACGCTCAATGTCCTCTAACATGTTCTCTTCAAGTACTTTCATGCCCGTCTCACAATACTACCCATAGCCCATAAAATATCCATTCTTTCCAACTCATCCTCATCAATTTGATCATAATCTTCACTCTCAAGATGACCATTAACAATTTGTCCATTGATCATATCATTGTACGAATTAATAACTATAGCAGCCAGTGCCATATCCTCCTGAATAAGCTCTATAGGTCTCTTCTTAATATTCTAGTTCTTTAGCATTGGAGTTTGACTCTGTTGCATTTGAGAGGTCTTAATAATTTTAGCGGATGATACTTGGGCTTGAGATTTAGCCTGAAAGTACCCAGACACTGTCTGCAGTGCCAAAGTCTGAGAAGCATTAGTTGTGATATATGCTGTCTGTAATAGAGCATGTACCACTGAAGAAGAAGTACTAGCTGTAGAAGCAGCGGCAGTTCCAAGTCGTATTCTCTTAGCTTCAACTTGAACGTCCTTCTCCACAAGCTTGGATGTAAAAGCTGTCAATGTCAACTGTCAACTAGAGGTAATAGCCCTGTTCTGAATCTGTTCAATTTCAGCATCCCACTTCTTCGTGAAAGGATCCGTTCATATATATTATAAACGATTCACAATAGTTGATTACATCACGAGGTATTTGACCTCTATATGATACATTTTACAAACATTGCATTCGTTTTTAAAAGACAAACTTTCTTTACATCGAAAATTGACAGGCATGCATACCATTTCATAATATCCACTATCCAACTATAAATTGACTTAATAATAATCTTTGATGAACTCAATGACTCGAATGCAGCGTTCTTCGATATATGCCATGAAAGACTCCAAATAATATCTTTAAAATGAGCAAATAAACAGCGGAAGATTTCTTTAACACCTGAGAATAAACATGCTTTAAAGTGTCAACCAAAAGGTTGGTGAGTTCATTAGTTTATCATAATCGATTATTTTCATCATTTTAATAGACCACAAGAATTTCGTTTCCAGTTCTCATAAATATACGTCCCATGCATAGAGACAAAAATCATTCATATGGTGAACACCTGGTAACCGACATTAACAAGATGCATATAAGAATATCCCCTATCATTTCGGGAAATCCTTCGGACATGATAAAAATAACAACGAAGTACTAAAGCATCCGGTACTTTGGATGGGGTTCGTTAGGCCCAATAGATCTATCTTTAGGATTCGCGTCAATTAGTAGATCGGTTTACTAATTCTTAGGTTACCAAGCAAAAGGGGCATATTCGGCTTCGATCATTCAACCATAGAATGTAGTTTCGATTACTTGTGTCTATTTCGTAAAACATTTATAAAAGTTGCGCATGTATTCTCAGCCCAAAAATATAAAGGGTAAAAAGGCAAATGAAACTCACCTATTGTATTTCGTAGTAAAAATACATATAACGTCATTGAACAAGTGCAAGGTTGGCCTCAGATTCCCGAACCTAAATTAAGTATATATATATATATATATATATTTATATCTTGGTCAATATTTGTATAGCAATTTAGGTCAGGTCATAGTGTAATCCTATCCTATAGCTCGAGTCTAACTCAACAGTATAGTAACATATTATATTACTCATGCTCAATTAAGATTCTAGTAAAAGGTGACGTGTGAAACGACGTAACACAAATGGTTTCATAATCATAAAATAGTATTTTTGTTTTTAGAGAAAGTCAACACAAAAAGTTAACTGAAAAGTTAACGGGAAAAGTCAAAGTTCAAAGTCAAATGTCAAAGGTCAAAGTAAAAATGAGGTCGCATGAAAATATACAATAACTTATACAAAAATAATTTTCGGTCAAACATGACTAAACGGACCACTTCAGCGATTTTTAAAAAAATTATCGGAGCTCCGATTGATAAACGGCCAAAGATAAAAGTTACACATTACTAAAAAGATTAAGCACAAATGTTACAGAAGTAAACCAAACCTAGACAACTCGTAGTTGCCAACGCGGTTTCGGCATTTCAAAGTTAATTTTTCAGCTTTAATAAATTTACAAAAGTGACCGAGTAGCCTACTTTGGAGATTTTTAGAAAATTCCTCGAATCTCGGATTGACAAACGGTCAAAGCCTGCAAATTCTCGTTACCACAAAGATATAACATGATTTTTAGCAAAAGTAAACACACATCAGGCCGACCATGACAACTGATACAAAACTGACATTTTTAAATAAAAAAAGTTTCAGCTCTTTTCAGAATTTTAAAATGTAACCAAACAGTCAATTTGACGATTTTTAGAAAAATCGTCGAGACTCGAATTGACAAACGGCCAGAGTCGTTTGTTAGACCTTACAGCAAAGAATTCAGTAGTATTTTTTTTTAAATCTGAAACAACGCAGATCAGCGAGAATTTCAGTTCCCGTTTCGACATTTCATCAAAATTTGCAAAACTTCTTTTGTCCATAACTTGACAACCGTTCAACGAAACGAAACGTGCTTTATATGAAAATTCATCTACTCGACGAGTAGGATCCAAATAACCACTTTTTATAACTCAGAAAATTAGTTCACTAATTATCATCAGCAATTTTAATTACGAAATTTATTATGCAATTTGTTTATTTCATAACTTTCTAACCGTTACTTGGATTCAAGCGATTCTTAAACTAAAATTCAACTATTTTTCGCTAGCTTTTCAATGAAATGCATATCTTATACCTTATCTCAACCGCATATGTAACTAATTCAGGATTCAACATAACCTATCTAATGGCAATATCAAAAGTACAAGCATGCATAATCCTATAAACTCGAGCACTAGTCAGAGATACACTATTAATATGTAAAAGTTAAGTTATGAGTGCTCACATATCAATATTGAGATTCAATATTGCAGGAAAGGTACGTAAACGCAACGGAGACGATAAACACTAGATTGACCTCTCGAGCATACCCTCGAACATTACCCATCACCTCCATAGCCATAACCCATAATTTCCTTAGCTCTTCCCCGCTCGAAAAAAATCCATTTTGAAAATAACTCGCTCATGACCTCGTCGTAATATTTTACGTATAATACTACTAATAATACTACCTAATAATACTAACATGTTATAAAAGTAATAATTGGATGATAATTTTATTATTATTTTATATATTGCATAGTATATTTTTTTGAGTATAAATAGGTGTGTTGTGTTAGAGTTTATGAGAGGTATTATTTTGGTTAACTCACTCTCTCTCTATAGATTCCAAATGCCACCAAACTCTCATTGTACATTTTCCTATAAATAAAAAACCAATTACTCATACCTTTTGTTCAACCCTTATTTTCTCCGTTTTACAGTATCTCTATCTCTATATACCTTCTACAGTCAAGAACCACTAAAAAGGTAGTTATAAGCCTACCGAATTATAACACGTTATCAGCACGATTATCTCAACATTTATACTAAATATGGTTGGCTCTGCCACCTAACTAATATATGGTCGGTTATACCACCTAAATGATATATGGTCGACACTGTCGCCTAATTTACATTTATGTTATCTAACATTTATTTAAGTATACTAACATTTACATTTATGTTATCTAACATTTATTTATGTATACTAACATTTACATTTATGTTATCTAACATTTATTTATGTATACTAACATTTACATTTATGTTATCTAACATATATTTATGTATACTAACATTTACAGTTATGTTCACTAACATTTATATTTATGTTATATATGGCCGGTTATACCGCCTGAATTATATTTTCTGTAATCTAACTCTTATTAACTTCACTAACATTTATATTTATGTTAATAAGACCTCATGATTGTACGCAACACGTCATTTGACAACACGGTACTTTATGTACGCAACACGTCATTTGACAACACGGTACCATGGGTCAAGATTAATTCCGATCAATACGAATACGATGGGGTCTTTATATGTTATCTAACATTTATGATTACTTATGCAATTAATCATTATTTATTTCATGCATACTAATGTTTATTCTTAAATTTATAATCTTAAAAGTTAAAATAAAAAAAAAAAGTAGTTTGTATTTTTATTAAAAGTAAATCTTAAAAGTTAAAATAGAAAAAGTAGTTTGTATTTTTATTAAAAGTAAATCTTAAAAGTTAAAAATAGAAAAAGTAGTTTGTATTTTTATTAAAAGTAAATCTTAAAGGTTAAAATAAGAAAAATATATTATAATGATATATATTATAACTTAATATATATTATAATAATATCATTAATAATATAATATGAACCTATATTCTCTTATGATATTATTATTTGTAATCATACCATTATTCATTTGTTTGCTACTTATGAATCTAAACTAATTCTAATTTCATGTTGTTATTTGTCTATGAAAAAAAAAAAAATTATTATGATTATGATTATGATTATGATTTATGTTGTTCATCTTTCTGAAAATAGAAAATGTCAAACTTATCAAAGCTTGAGTTTGATGCCTTAGACGTATCGGGAACAAACTACACATCATGGGTTATGGACGTAGAAATAAATCTTGGATCATTGGGTATTCTAGAAACTTTAAAAGAAAATAATACTTGTTCCGATCAAGATAAATTAAAATCAATTGCTTTTATTCGCAAACATATTGATACCACCTTAAAACATATGTTTCTCACTATCAAAGATCCACATGTTTTATGGGAAAGTATCAAGAGTAGATTCGATAATCAAAAGGAAATATTACTCCCGGCTGCGAGGGAAGAATGGAGAAATCTAAGGTTCCAAGATTTCAAAAAGGTAAGTGAATACAGCTCGGCCATGTTCAAGATCCGTTCAAAGCTTCAATTCTGTGGTCAAGAAATAAGTGATGCTGATATGATGGAGAAAACTTTCTCCACAATGCATTCTGCAAACATAACTGTGCAAGAAAATTTAAGATTGCAGAATTATAAAACTTTTTCCAAACTTCAAACTTATCTCTTAGTTGCAGAAGTTAATAAAGAATTACTGATGAAAAATCAAGAATCTCGTCCTACCGGTGCGCTAGCATTTACTGAAGCTAATGCTATTAACAATAATAATAATAAAAGAAGAAATGCACATGGACGAGGGCGTGGACAAGGTCGTAGCCATATTGGCCAAAACCATCATCATGGAAATTACCATAACAATAATAAAAATCATAACTATGTTCGAAATCACCCTTATGGTAATGGTCGTGGTGGTGGTCGTGGTCGTGGTGGTCGTAGTCGTGGACAAAGTAATAATAATCCACAAAATTATAAAATCCAAACACCATACAATCCCACAAATCACAATGTTGAAGAAGGCTCTTCAAAGAATGTTGAAGATTCTTGTTACCGATGTGGTAAAATTGGCCACTGGTCTAAAAACTGCCGAACAAATCAGCATTCTGTTAATCGGTATCAAGAATCCCTAAAGGGAAAAAGAAAAGAAGCAAATCTTGTGGATGACCTTGATACAAAAATCACTGAGCCAACTTGTGACTACTTTAATGAATAAATTTCTAATATCTATATATATAGATATCCTATTATATGTTCTCGTTAAATAAATGGTTGTAGATTTTCAATCTACACCATATCCAGTTTACTACATATTTCCTTATTATGTGCTATCGTTTGTAACATGTTTTGAATGTAATATATTGATGAATTATGTACTCATTATTTGTTTCTCATATTTTTTTTTTTGAAGTTCATGATGTATACTGCCGGAGTAAAAAATCAATCAAATGGTGGAGATATTTGTATTGCAGACAGTGGTGCCACTCACACCATACTCAAATCTAAAAAGTATTTCACAGACTTGAAAGCAACGGAAGGAACTATACATACTATATCAGGTCCTGTGGACTTAATAAAAGGAATGGGAAAGGCAAAATTCATGTTACCAAATGGTACGAATTTTCTGATAAATAACGCCTTATTTTCTCCCATGTCAAAGAGAAATTTGTTAAGTTTCTCCGACATATACCAAAATGGATATGATTATCAGTCAGTGACAACAGAAAATGAAAAATATTTAAGTATCACTGATAAGAATCGTGTAATTGAAAAACTACCAAGACTTCATTCTGGTTTACATTATACACATATAAATGTACCTGAAGTAAATGTGGTAGTTAAAGAAAAATCATGTGATCCTGTAATGATCAGTTTGTGGCATGAGAGATTAGGCCACCCAGGATCAACAATGATGAAAAGAATAATACAAAATACACATGGACATCCATTGGCGGATCAAAGGATCCCTCATGATGCACTTATTCCATGTACATCATGCTCACTTGGAAAATTGATAATAAGACCATCACCTCTTAAGGTTGAAAAAGAATCACCAATGTTTCTTGAAAGAATTCAAGGTGATATATGTGGACCAATTCATCCACCATGTGGACCATTTAGATATTTTATGGTCCTAATAGACGCATCTAGTAGATGGTCTCATGTTTGTCTATTATCAAGTAGAAACATGGCATTTGCAAAATTTCTTGCTCAAATTATTAAATTGAGAGCACATTTCCCTGATTATACTATTAAAAGGGTAAGGCTGGATAATGCTGGTGAGTTTACATCTCAAGCATTTAATGATTTTTGCATGTCTATTGGGATTGTTGTTGAACATCCTGTTGCTCATGTGCATACACAAAATGGTTTAGCTGAATCACTAATTAAACGATTGCAGTTAATAGCTAGACCATTGATAATGAGAACAAAACTCCCAGTATCGGTATGGGGTCATGCAATTTTACATGCTGCATCATTAATTCGCATTAGACCAAGTGCAAGTCATACATATTCTCCTTTACAACTTGCTTTTGGCCATCAGCCAAATATTTCCCATCTTAGAACATTTGGTTGTGCGGTTTATGTTCCTATCGCACCACCACAACGCACTAAAATGGGTCCTCAAAGAAGGATGGGAATATATGTTGGATACGAAACATCTTCAATCATAAGATATATTGAACCCATGACGGGTGATGTTTTTACAGCACGTTTTGCTGATTGTCACTTTAATGAAACATTGTTCCCTAGATTAGGGGGAGAAATAAAAAATAAAGAAAATGATGTTTCATGGTATGAACCTCAATTAATGTATCTTGATCCTCGTACAAAAGAATGCGAGACCGAAGTTCAAAAAATAATGCATATGCAAGAACTTGCGAATAAATTGCCTGATGCATTTACAGATACAAAAAGAGTGACTAAATCATATATACCAGCAGTAAATGCTCCAGCTCGAATTGAAATTCCAAAAGCTGACAATAAAATCACTCATGAGTCTTTGCCACGCCTGAAACGTGGTAGACCAATTGGTTCCAAAGATAAAAATCCTCGAAAAAGAAAATCAGCTGATAATGAGGTAAAAGAAAGTGTTCAAGAAGAACCACAAATCAATACTCCTTCTTCAGAGGAGATTGATGATGTCAATACAGAAATTGCAATCAATTATGCACATTCAAAAATAGTATGGAACCGGAATGAAATGAAAAATCTTGATGAGATATTTTCATATAATGTTGCATATTACATCATGAATGATGATGATGATCCAGAACCAAAATCTGTCGTGGAATGTCAAAATAGACATGATTGGGATCATTGGAAAGGAGCAATACGAGCTGAAATTGAATCGCTCAATAAAAGAAAAGTTTTCGGATCTATTTTGCTCACACCTAAAGATGTGAAACCTGTGGGGTATAGATGGATTTTTGTGCGAAAAAGAAATGAGAAAAATGAAATTACAAGGTATAAAGCTAGACTTGTAGCTCAAGGTTTTTCTCAAAGACCAGGAATTGATTATGAGGAAACGTATTCTCCTGTTATGGATGCAATTACTTTTAGATACTTAATCAGCCTGGCAGTTTCTAAAAATTTAGAAATGCATCTCATGGATGTTGTTACTGCTTATCTATATGGATCACTTGATAGTGATATATATATGAAGATACCTGAAGGATTTAAGGTATCGGAATCATCCAATGCAAAACCCAAAGAAATGTACTCAATTAAATTACAAAGATCTTTATATGGGTTGAAACAATCGGGTCGCATGTGGTATAAACGATTAAGTGATTACTTGATAAGCAAAGGGTATACCAATAATCTTATTTGCCCATGTGTTTTCATTAAGAAAACAACATCTGGATATGTGATCATAGCTGTTTATGTTGATGATCTTAATATCATAGGTACAAATAAAGAGATCCATGAAGCCATTCAACTTCTAAAGAAAGAATTTGAAATGAAAGATCTCGGAAAAACCAAGTATTGCCTTGGTTTACAAATTGAACATATGCCTAATGGTTTACTTGTACATCAAACAACATATACTGAAAAGATTTTAAAACGTTTTAATATGGACAAGGCAAAACCATTAAGTACTCCTATGGTTGTTAGATCACTTAATGTTGACACTGATCCATTTCGTCCCTGTGAAGATCATGAAGATATCCTGGGACCAGAAGTACCATATCTTAGTGCAATTGGAGCTCTTATGTATCTTACAAATTGTACAAGACCTGACATTTCTTTTGCAGTTAATTTGTTGGCAAGGTTCAGCTCAGCCCCTACCAAAAGACACTGGAATGGGATCAAACACATATTTCGATACCTTCGAGGAACTACTGATTTAGGATTATTTTATTCTAACGAATCAAAACAAGATTTGGTTGGTTATGCAGATGCAGGTTATTTATCTGATCCACATAAAGCTAAATCTCAAAATGGATATATATTCCTAAATGGAGGTACTGCAATATCATGGCGTTCTCAAAAACAAACACTTGTTGCAACATCATCAAATCATGCTGAAGTGATTGCATTACATGAAGCTACTCGAGAATGTTTTTGGTTGAGATCAATGACACAATTCATTACTGATTCTTGTGGACTAGAACGCGATAAAAGTCCAACAACTATCTATGAAGATAATGCAGCTTGCATAGCACAGATGAAAGAAGGGTATATCAAAAGTGACCGAACAAAACACATACCTCCTAGATTCTTCTCATACACTCAAAATCTCATTAAGGACAACCAGATTGAAATGAGATATGTGCAGTCCAGCAAAAACTCTGCTGATCTTTTCACGAAAGCACTTCCAACTGCTATTTTCAGAACACACGTTCACAACATTGGCATGAGACATGTTCAAAAGATGTAACAACTGAAGCGATGTCTACTTGAGGGGGAGTCAACTCCATGCTGCACTCTTTTTCCTTAGCTAAAGTTTTTTCCCACTGGGTTTTCTTTAGCAAGGTTTTTAACGAGGCGGTACTAGTTATTCTCTAATAAAATTGTCATCCAAGGGGGAGTGTTATAAAAGTAATAATTGGATGATAATTTTATTATTATTTTATATATTGCATAGTATATTTTTTTGAGTATAAATAGGTGTGTTGTGTTAGAGTTTATGAGAGGTATTATTTTGGTTAACACACTCTCTCTCTATAGATTCCAAATGCCACCAAACTCTCATTGTACATTTTCCTATAAATAAAAAACCAATTACTCATACCTTTTGTTCAACCCTTGTTTTCTCCGTTTTACAGTATCTCTATCTCTATATACCTTCTACAGTCAAGAACCACTAAAAAGGTAGTTATAAGCCTACCGAATTATAACATAACACTAATATTAATATTAATAAGATTAATATTGATAATCTTAATATTAATAATAATAATAATAATATAATTATATATATACATAGAGAAAGAAGTCGTGAGATTGAATGAGAAGTTGAACCAGTTTTCGTTCGTATATAAACACAATGTTTGCCCACCTACCTTCATTCGACTTTTAAATTGCCGACACCCACGTTCTTACATTACACCATAAGTAAAATTTATATATTATTTAATATATATTATATTTAATCTTTAGAATTAATTAAATATTATATTATATTTACGTGCGTAGTAAAAATGTAATTTTTGTTCAAATGACTCGTACGTTGTCATTCGACTCATATACCACTTTCGGTTTTTCGAGCGCACATTCGTACGTTTAGAAAACTAGCCTTTTACATTACGCGACGTATACCCTTAATAATAATTTGACTTATTCATCAATAAATTACTTTATGAAAATGTATCTTATACAATTTGAGCGTCATGGTCATTTGCTTCTATAAATCAGTGACTCGTTGTTTACCAAGATATATTATTTTAAATTGGGACGTTTTATGACTAAATTATATATATATATATATATATATATATATATATATATATATATATATATATATATATATATATATATATATATATATATATATATATATATGAGCAGGATCAATGGGTAAGTAACCAATTGGGGGGAAACGGGGGGAAGAAAAAAAAATCGTTTTTTTTGAAAAATTGTTTTCCGGCATCAAGATCACACAAAAATATGAACATTTAGAAGAGACACCTCATGATGAATGTTATTATTTAGGCGGGAAAACGATCGACAAAAATAACATTCAATATAATATTGTTCGTGAAGAATATGAACGTTTTTTTTTATGTTTTGTGAAGTAAAATTTAGCCCGATTTAGAGTTTAGGGTTTAGGGTTTAGGGTTTGGTGTTTTGGGTTTATTCCATAAACCCAAAACACCAAACCCTAAACCCTAAATCCTAAACCCTAAACCCTAAACTCTAAACCGTTCGTGTTAAAAACTCAATCTAAATCCTAAATCTAAACCCTAAATCTAAACCCTAAACCCTAAATTTCTAAACCCTAATATCTAAACCCTATAAACCCTAATATCTAAACCCTAATATCTAAACCCCAATAGCTAAAACCTCAAAATACGCTCGAAAAACACGATAATTGTTATATATTACTTCTTCGAGCGTTTTCCCGCCAAAATAAAAACATTTATCAAAAAGTGTCTCTACTAAATGTTAATATTTTCATCTCATCTATAATGTTCGTGAATAAAGTTTTTTCAAAAAACGAAAAAAAAAGTTTTTGCTTCCCCCCGCTTCCCCCCGAATGGTTACTTCCCTCTTAATCCTACCACTATATATATATATATATATATATATATATATATATATATATATATATATATATATATATATATATATATATATATATATATATATATATATATATATATATATATATATATATATATATATATTTAAAATTGTAAATTTGTACCTAATAATTATATTTGAAATATTTTAACTAATGATATAATATTTAGCCTTTCAAAACCAAATAGATTTCAAAGTTCGTTTTAACTCGTTTTTAAATAATGGTAGTTATTTTGCCAAATAATGTTTTTTATTGTGAAAACTAAAGGGTTGCTTTATCTAGGGACATGAGTTAATCAAGTAAAGTATATTTTGGAAATTTAAACGGAAATGATTACTAACTTTTGACTAACTCACGTTAATGACACTTTTGTAAATTACTTTTATCAAATATTCCGGATATCGTTAAAAAGAAAAGGTTTTCAAAATCAAAGTGGACCTCTTAACAGAGACTCGTAATCCTAATTCAATGTATCTGTTAAGTCAATTATTTGATAACATCTTCTAATCCCATCGATAACTATTTGAATATATATTTCGAAACAAATACGTTTATGTAAAGTATTATACGTCTAATACTTTGTTACTGTTTTCAAGTTATAATATATACATATATACATATATAATCATATCCGCTCCTATAATGGTTCGTGAATCTTTGGAATTTGGTCGAGGTTAAATGAATGTATGAACACAGTTTAAAATTCTTGAGATTCAACTTACAAACTTTGCTTATCGTGTCGGGAATATATAAAGATTAAAGTTTAAATTTGGTTGGAAATTTCTGGGTTGTCACACTTTGGAAGTCCATCTTTCAAAACCGTATAGCCTTAGCATCTGTCAACTCAATTCCATAATCATTCATCTCAGAGATAAGAAGACGGTATCTAGACAAAGTCTGCTCAAGAGTCTCGGAAGGAAGAGCAGCAAACACCCTCCATTCATTTTTCAACACCTTACCCTTAGTTGTACGGTAAGTTTCTGTACCTTCTATGGCTGACTGAAGAGCAAGCCAAAGTGTATACGATGTTTTATTCCTGTTCTTAAACTGCTAAAAGATGTCCTTAGACAAAGCCTGAGCAAGCTGTGTGTAACACTTACATTCCAAAGTTATACTGTTCACGTTCTGTAGGATCAAACTGTGATGTTTATTTCGATTCACCATCACCTCATATTGGCCAGACATACTCAGTTTCAATGAACTCCCA
Organism: Rutidosis leptorrhynchoides; assembly: GCF_046630445.1. NCBI lineage: Eukaryota > Viridiplantae > Streptophyta > Magnoliopsida > Asterales > Asteraceae > Rutidosis > Rutidosis leptorrhynchoides. Next base: position 286,173,270 of record NC_092333.1, read on the forward strand.
CAATCTAGAATCAATATCGTTCAAATAGATCATGAATCTACTTTTCCAGTCCAAAAAGTCTTTAAGGTTCTCAAGTTTCGGGACTTTATTTGCAGTGCCCGATTCATTTTCAGAAAGTAACATTTTCTGATGTCCAGGAGTTATCACATAGGCAGAGTATTCATTCGCTACATCTAGATTAGTGTCTGACATTTTGATTATTTAAATTCAATTTAAACAAAATTAAGTTTCTGATTTAAAAATCACACGGTCGAGTGTCTTAGCCAATCGGTCGAATGTCTTAGTCACACGGTCGAGTGTCTACTCAAACGGTCGAATGTCTAACAAAAATTGGGCAGCACTTCGTTACTATAAGTCACTATGGTATTACTACTCCCATGGTCTAGTGTCCTTGTCACTCGGTCGAATGTCTTACTCAAACGGTCGATTGTCTGGACTCACACGGTCGAACAACTTGGTAAAACTCACACAGTTTGACTGAAACTCACACGGTCGAGTTACTGACTTACACAGTCGGTTGTGGTACTCACTCGGTCAAATGTCAATACTCACACGACCGAGTGTGTTCTTGACAGTAGTTGAACGATTTTTAGGGTTTTCTAAGGAAAAATCGATTTTTCGATCGATTTTTGACGAAATCTCCTAAATCAAAATGTTAGAGACTTTTCTAAACACACTGGCAACACGATTTGACACCAAAAACCTTTACTATAATGTAAAAACACTGAAATATAATTGGAAACAAATTAAACACCAAAAACCAAAACTTTTTGACCCAAAAACGATTTAGAGCAAGCGATCCAGAGACTCCAGCTCTGATAGCACTTTGTGGACGAAGGATTTATGGATCTTAGGTCACTTATGATCATTACTAGAGGAGGAATACACTAGAAATGAGTAAAACTGAGATATGGGTCGTGTCAGGATCGATTGGGTCGAACCTAGTGTTGAATCTAGATTAGATCGATGCCTAGACGTGTTATTTCGGGTAATTGGTGTTAGGGATCGAATTGAACGAATACCAATTGATTAGGTTTGAAGGATGTGTAACCTCAACAATGAGGCTTAAACCCGTTTATATAGTGCATCCCAGACATAGTCGGTCGACTGTGTAAGACAGTCAGTCGACTGAGTCACACAGTCGGTCGAGTGTGTGGACACACTCGGTCGATTGTGTCTGCAATTTAACTTATTGATTTATTCAAATAATTAAGCGCACACACACATATATAATTAATAGTCAACAATCGACTTTATTACATGACCAAATGTATTAAACGATAAATCTATCTACCGCGGGAGATTACATGCACCAACAGATTTCAATCAATTACGCCAAGAAGAAGATGAAGGTAAACATTATCCACAATGATTCTATCAACAAACCCATATTACCCTAACCATCTTCCCTTTCCCGTTACTCCTGCTGCAATTCACTTATGCCCCAATTCTGAAACTGTCAATAAGTTATCCCTTTCTGCTATGATAATCAACAATAACCCATTACAGCTTTAAAACTTTTCAAATGGTTAAAGAGCAGATCTATCTCCATTGTTTCAGTTTCTACCTGGGGACATTATGCCTACGTTGTCAAGTGTAGCGATAAAGATAGCTTCACAAGGATGATGCGTAATTAAGACTTAAAAAATGCAATTTAGAACAAGCTTTCTTCACCCAACAGATCTGAACCAAAAACCCCAATTTGTAATAGTAATAGCCCAAAATAGAGTATAAACTCTGAAAATAAGAACAAAAAAGATAAAGAATCTAAACCCCAATTGATAAAGATACCACCACAATAGAGATCTAGAAACACTCCAAACCTTCAATTACAGCTGATAAACATTCCACCACAACTATAATATCAGATATGAAAATTTGGATTTCACCACAATGTTTGATAAAATAACACCACAAATACTGATAAAGAAACCACTCTTAGCCACCAGAATTAAAGATTCGTAAAGACACAGAGATTTTGTATATAGATAAGCTCTAGCAAACTTTCAATCATTTATCAACCAAGTTTTACAATTACAAGAGCTCTCTATTTATAGGAGAAGCATATCAGCTACTTTCTAGATAAGACAAAAATATAAAAAGGAAATGGAGACAAAAAGGACAAACAATTACAAATTAGCCAATAAGAATAAAAGACATAATCTGCAAAAAGCCTGCCATTTGGTAGTGCTTCTCCCATGATAAAAAGCAGCCAATGATAGATGAGATTCTTCCTTGGACAGCTAACATTCTAGAACAGTCATGAACTTGTTAAGCACATGACCTGACTGGTTTATTGAAAGCATAAGTAAACTTGAGTCGTATCAGCATGTTGGCCCTTCAGAAAGAAAACAGCGTTGCCTGCTGGTTGAGCGAAGTTTCGTGTGCTGGTTGAACTAAAATTCTTCAGTTGGTTGAACTAGCTGGTTCGTCTAAGTATAGCTTTGTTGGTTCATTTTGCTGGTCATCCGGCTAAGTGAATTAAAGCTTTACTGGCTGAACTAAAGCTCATTTACTGGTTCGGATTGCTGGTTCTTCTTCTGTTCTGGCTTACCTTCAACTATCAAAAACTTTATTCATGAAAACTTAACTACTTCAATTTAAGGCCTGAAGTTGGATAACCCCTGAGCCTCTTGAACCAGCTCCAAAAACACTTAGATGATAAGAGAGATGGCAGCACGACCATTGCTTGACCAGATTCGGGTATGACAGTTATTGAGCTTGTGATGGTTGTCTTGCTGGTTACATCGATCAGCTCACCCGTATCATCCTCCCCCTTTGAAAAAGAACTTGACCTCAAGTTCTCTAGGTTGTCATCCTCCAAGTAGGGCATCAAATCACCAACATTGAAAGTACTAGATACTGAAGTATCACCAAGCATCTCGACTTTGTAATCACTGTCACCAACTTTTTCTAACACCTTGAAAGGACCCGCAGCTCTTAGCATCAGCTTGTTCTTTCTCTTTGTTGGGAATCCTTCCTTCCTTAGATAAATCCAAACAAGATCACCAGGAATGAAAGTAGGCTGCTTTCTGTGTTGGTTAGCCTTAACCTTGTACTGCGGGTTGGCCTTCTAAATTTTTGCCTTCACCTGCTCGTACAACTTCTTCATCTCTTTTACCTTTGCTTCTGCCTCAACACTTGCCTTAGGCGCAATTGTAAAAGGAAACAGATCAATAGGTGTGAGTGGATTTGCACCATAGCAGACTTCAAATGGTGATTTTCCCGTGGAGTAATTAGGTGCTCTGTTAAAAGTAAATTCAGCATGAGCAAGTTTCAGATCCTACTCCTTCAAACTTTTCTTCACAAGTGTTCTTAGCATCATTCCTATAATTCTATTAGTAACTTCAATTTGACCATCAGTTTGGGAATGGTGAGAAGTGCTGAACAAAAGCTTAGTACCAAGAAGCTTCCATAATGTCTTCCAAAAATAGCTTAAGATCTCGATCAGACATAATGGTTTTGGGAACTTCATGAAGACGAACAATCTCTTTGATGAATAAAGCAGCAACAATGGTAGCATCATTGATTTTGTTGCAGGCTATGAAATGAGCCATATTTGAAAATCTGTCAACAATAACCATAATAGAATCTTTGCCTCGCTGAGTCCTTGACAATGCAAAAATGAAGTCCATGCTCAAATCTTCCCAAGGCTGGTTGGGAACAAGAAGAAGAATATACAAACCCTTGTGAAAAGCTGATTTAGCTTAAAAGCAGGTAGCACAACGATTAATCACAGCTTTAACATCTTTATCCATACATGGCCAATAGAAGTGTTCATTTAGGATCTCCAATGTCTTGTTAATCCCAAAATGACTAGCTAAACCACATCCATGTGCTTCTTTAATTAGCAACTCCCTGATTAAATCTTTTGGGATGCACAATTTGCTGCCCTTGAATCGAAAACCATCTTGTTCAACATAATCTCTCTTGGACTTAGCAGGTGAACAATTCAAGATTGGGGAAAAGTCTGGATCAGCTTCATATAACTCTTTAACAAATGAGAATCCAAGAACTCTAGCTTCCATAATTAACAACAAAGAATACCTCCTTGATAGAGCATCAGCAATAATATTAGACGTATCAGCCTTGTGTTTAGACACAAAGGAGTACATGTGCAAGAATTCAACCCATTTTGCATGCCTTGGATTTAGTTTGTGCTGACCATTAATGTATTTCAATGCTTCATGATCAGAAAAGAGAACAAATTGCCTTGGCTTCAAATAATGAGACCAGTGATCAACAGCTCGAATGATGGAATAAAACTCTTTATCATAAGTGCTATAATTTAGCTTGGACCCACTTAGTTTTTCACTGAAATAAGCTACTGGTCTTTTTCCTTGCACTAGCACAGCACCAATGCCAACACCACTTGTATCACATTCAAGTTCAAACAGCATATCAAAATTAAGCAAAGCCAGTGTAGGTGCTGAACTTAGCTTTTCCTTCAATGATTCAAATGCTGATTGGGCAGAATTGGACAATTCAAATACCCCTTTCTTCAAGCAATGAGTAATTGGAGCAATAATTGTGGAGAAGTCTTTGATAAACCTTCTATAAAATGAAGCTAAACCATGAAAAATTTTGACTTCAGTAATGGAAGAAGGGCTAGGACATGATCTGATTGCTTCCACCTTAGATGGATCCATTGAAATGCCTTCTTCAGAAACCACATATCCAAGAAACACTATTTTGCTGACAAAGAAATCACACTTCTCCAGTTTTGCATATAATTGATACTGCCTCAACATCTCAAATACTTTCCTCAATTGATCCAAGTATTCTTCTTCAGTTTTTGAATACACTAGAATGTCATCAAAGTAAACCACTACAAACTGCCCAATAAGTGGCCTGAGCACTTCATTCATAAGTCTCATGAATGTGCTAGGTGCATTAGATAAACCAAAAGGCATAACCAGCCACTCAAAATAATCCACCCTTGATCTTAAAAGCTGTATTCCATTCATCTCCTTCTTTCATTCGAATCTGATAATACCCACTTCTAAGATCAACTTTGGAGAATACACAAGAACCATGCAACTCATCCAGCATATCATCTAATCTAGGTATATGATACCTATATTTGATGGTGATGTTATTAATAGCTCTACTCTCTACACACATTCTCATAGAACCATCTTTCTTTGAAATGAGCAAAGCTGGTACTGAACAAGGACTCATGCTAGTTCTAACATAACCCTTTGTAACCAGCTCATTAACTTGCTTTTCTAATTCTTTTTCTTCATGAAGAGAACATCGATAAGCTGCTTTGTTAGGAAGAACAGATCCAGGTACAAGATCAATTTTATGTTCAATACCCCGTACTGGTGGTAAACCAGCAGGTAATTCACTTAGGAACACATCAGCAAATTCGGATAACAATGGTTTTACCCGATTTGGTACTTTATCATGCTGGCTCAACTCATCACTTTCAACTAGCAGCAACAAGTAAGCACCAGTACCACCTTTTAACTCAGTATCAACTTCAGCTTGAGTCATACACAAAGTCTTTTCATTCTTAGCAGTAGGTTAGCTCTAGCTTTAAAGAAGTGAGGGTGATATTTTTACCATTCATATACAACGAGTAAGTATTTTGGTGTCTATTATGATAGACATACTTATCAAATAACCAAGGTCTACCAAATAGCAAATGACAAGCATCCATATGGATAACATCACAAGTAATCTCATCCTGATAAACAGTACCAATAGAAAATGGAACAGTAACTTGGCGAGTAACCTTTACCTCACTACCTTGGTTAAGCCATTGAAGTTTGTAAGGATGAGAATGCTTCTTTGTAACCAGCTCAAGTTTTTCCACCATGTGAACAGATGCTGCGTTTGCACAGCTGCCTCCATCAACAATCAGGCTGCATACTTTGCCCTTGACTTTGCATCTTGAATGAAAGATGTTTTTACGCTGGCTGTTATCTTCAACAGTTTCTGCTGAGTGCATTACTGTTCAAATCATCAAAAACTCTCCAATATCAGCAACAACAAACTCTTCACTATCAGACTCATCATATACTGGTTCATTTTTAAAACCCCTTTCTAAATCTTTAACCTCCTTCAAAGTAAGAGCACGCTGGTTGGGACATTGAGCTTGAAAATGTCCAAATCCATGACATTTGAAGCATTTCCTTCTATATTCTTTGGGACTACCAACTACAACCTGTTCTTTGCCTTTAAAGGCTTTTGATGCTGCCTCGATATGTTTAGGAAGCATTGAGGATTGACCCTTCATAGGCAACACTACTGGTTTGGAATAAGACTTAAAATGGTTTTTCTTTTTTGCTTGTTTCTCTACTTGAATAGCCAGCTTGCAAGCACTCTCAAAAGTCCATAGAGGTTGCATTTTAACTTGGTCAGTAATAGAAGCATTTAACCCTCCAAAAAATCTTGCTACGAGAAGCATTTTAACTTGGTCCATAGTGTGTTCTTCAGCTTCTTTGACATTGGTACGAATTTTGAGCTGCTCAAACTCTCTACTCTCTGATGTAATCAACAACGTTCATGTTGCCTTGCTTAAGTATATTCATCTGTATATAGAGGTCTTGTTTATAAGCTTGAGGAACAAACCTTTTCTGCATACACTCTTTTAACTTGGACCAGGTTTTGATAGTCTTTTTTCCTTCATAATGCCTTTCCTTTTTCAGATTATCATACCGCATTGAAGCATACTTGTTTAGCCTGATTACATCAATTTTCATGCACTTTTTATCATCATAGCCTTTAACCTCCATAATTCGACCCATGGTCTGAACCTATTCATAGTAATATTCTGGATTAGAGGACCCTTCAAAATTGGGTGGATCTATCTTGATATCTTTCAAATCATCAGCTCGTTTTCTATGCCTTCTTCTTCGTTTTGAAGAAGCATGAGATCCATCAGTAGATCCATGGCTACCATCTTCAGATTCAATACTAGAAGACCCAATGGTTGTATCTCCATTTTCAGATCTAGTTCTATTTCGTCTTAGCACCCCATCTTCCAACAAATTAACCATTCTTAACCTTCTGATGTTGTAGAGCTTCAATAGCTCTATTTCTTCGAAGATTATGAGCTTCTACAAGAGTCATATTTCTTAGAATCTCAGCCATTTCAAATCAGATCTGGGAATAAGCTTTTCAGCTCAAAAATAGAGTATGAACTGAAACAACAATAAAAATGATAAGAAAGCTTCGGATTAGCAACATAAGCTCTGATACCACTTTGATGCATAATTGTGACTTAAAAAAATGCAATTTAGGACAAGCTTTCTTCACCCAAAAGATCTGAACCAAAAACCCCCAATTTGTAATAGTAACAGCCCAAAACAGAGTATAAACTCTGAAAATAAGAACATAAAAGGATAAAGTATGTAAACCCCAATTGATAAAGATACCACCGTAATAGAGATCTAGAAACACTCCAAACCTTTAATTACAGCTGATAAAGATTCTACCACAACTATAATATCATATATGAAGATTTGGATCTCACCACAATGTTTGATAAATTAACACCACAAACACTGATAAAGAAACCACTCTTAGCCACCAGAATCAAAGATTGGTGAAGATACAGAGATTTTGTAAATAGATAAGCTCTATCAAAATTTCATTCATTCATCAACCAAGTTTTACAATTACAAGAGCTCTCTTTTTATTGGAGAAGCATATCAGATACTTTCTAGATAAGACAAAAACATAAAAAGGAAATGGAGACAAAAAGGACAAATAATTACAAATTAGCCAATAAGAATAAAGGACATAGTCTGCAAAAAGCCTGCCATTTGGTAGTGCTCCTCCCATGATAAAAAGTAGCCAATGATAGATGAGATTCTTCCTTGGACAGCTAACATTCTAGAACAGTTATGCACGTGTTAAGCACATGACCTGACCGATTTATTGAAAGCATAAGTAAACTTGAATCGTATCGGCATGCTGGCCCTTCATAAAGAAAACAACGTCGCCTGCTGGTTGAGCTAAGTTTTGTGTTCTGGTTGAACTAAAATTCTTCAGCTGGTTGAACTAGCTGGTTCGTCTAAGTATAGCTTTGTGGTTCATTTTGTTGGTCATTCGGCTGAGTGAATTAAAGCTTTACTGGCTAAACTAAAGCTCATTTGCTAGTTCGGTTTGCTAGTTCTTCTTCTGTGCTGGATTGCCTTCAACTATCAAAAACTTTATTCATGAAAACTTAACTACTTCAGTTTAAGGACTGACGTAGGGTAACCCCTGAGCCTCTTGAACCAGCTCCAAAAACACTTAGATGATAAGAGAGAGATGGTAGCACGTCCATTGCTTGACTAGATTCGGGTGTGATAGTTGTTGAGCTTGTGATGGTTGTCTTGCTGGTTACATCGATCAGCTCACTCGTATCACCATTGTTTCGGTTTCTTCCTGGGGACATTATGCCTACGTTGTCGAGTGTAGCAATATAGATAGCTTCACAAGGATGACGTTAGGTGATGAACAAATTCGAGTTCCTTGAGGTTATTCCTATGGTGGAACGAAAGAAAAAGTTCTTTAATTTCACCAAAATCGCCATAAAAGGAATCCCATTTGATTGTGTTTCACCCAATGGAACAATTGTGGTAGCCAAAACTTTGGGCAGGCTTATTCATGTTTATTCTAATACGCACAGGCTCCAGCAATCAGATACTTTATATGCAATGATTGAAACCTTTGATCCACGCCCAATAAAAAATCTGGTTAAAGCCAACATCGCAAACGCCGGCGCTTGCAGTTTATGGATTGAAGAAGTAATCGTTGATGAGTCTATTGAACTGGTCTCTGAAGAGATTATTGCAGAGTATAACGAAGCTCATTATTCTACCATAATGGCCTTGAATGACCAGAAGAATGATTTGGAGGATAAAAAGGTCTCGCCGGAAGTAAACCTTGTTTCGCCTGAGGTAATTATGGAGGAGGGTGAAATAGACGTTATTGGTGACAATCAAGTGAATTTCAAAACACCAAATAAATCTTCCAAACCAGTTGATCCAATCCCAACTAGAGAGGTTCATTTCTCTCTTGAAAAAGAAACCAAAGCAGTCTGGGACCTAAAAGAAAAAGACGAGGAGGATATAAAAAGATCATTATTTGGTACTAATAAAGTTAAATAAGTACATGGTAAGTTGGCTAAGGGGAACATTCCCCATTCGGCTGACATTACCCAATCAGATGTCCCTTTTAACTTGGATCAACATGACTATTCTAACCTTACTCAAAAATCACCAACCATCCCTTCCATTTCTTTTTCTACTCCCGTTGACAATTCTGCTAAGGAAACGTTTGCTTCAAAAGTTAGCAGACCAGTTTCTTATCCCATACTAGAACAATGTTATGGTGAATCTTGCAAGAACTCTTGGGAAAAAATTCGTATGAGGTGCAACCCGATCATAACCGATCATCCTCTTCCAACAGGGAACACAAGTTCGTGCAGACAAGGTGCCAAATGGGTCAAAATATCACAGATTCAGCGGATGTTTTTGATACGGAAAGCCAGATTAATCATGTTGTTAGCCTAGAGTCTAACTACAAGAAGAGTGACATCAACATGACACAATTCGGGGTCAAGAAATTGACATATAAGGAAGAGATGCAAAACTTCGATTCTCTCATGAAAGACATGGCGGTCGATGAGATGTCCGTCAAAATTTCAAAAGTATGAGAATCGCCTCTTGGAACACCTGAGGCCTAGGGTGTAAATCGAGAGGTCGTATGCTGGGCAAGTTAGTTAATCTCTTTCAAGTTCATTTTTGGCAACACAAAAACCATGGTCAAAGGTGTGAATCTACCAATTTTAAACGAAATATGGAAACATCATGTTTTCGATTCAATTCAAGTTGAAGCATCCGGAAGGTCGGGTGGCTTGGTTTCCATTTGGAGGACCGACTTTTTCACTCTCATTAAATCATGGAAATACAAATATTGGTTAGCTTCAATATTGAGGTTGCCTCTTACTCGTGACACTGTGCAGACCGGGTGGGATTTGCACATCCCTTTCCCGCTACCTGTGTACGATGCTGGAAAATTGTTAGACCTCTGTGTCGAGATCGACTCTTTCCGTTTAATCGATGACGTACTTGATAGAGTTATTTGTGCTAACTCGAGTAATGTTTACTCTGTCTCTGATGCCGTCTCCATCATCTGCAGGTCAGTCCTTCTTTTAATCCCATTTGGCCAAGGGTAATAGAGGTACCGTCTACAATTAAGCTTTTTCATTGGCTGGCGATTCACGATAGTATTCCGGTTAGACTTATCCTGGCTCAACGGAGAATTTTACCTCCAAATGTTTCTACTGTTTGTGTTTGGTGTTCGATTGAGGATGAATCAATCGCCCATTTGTTATTACATTGCAAAAGGACATTTAGGATTTTGAAGGACCTTTTCCGTTGGTGGAACATTCGTTGGGTGATCCCGAGTTCTATTGTTGACTTCTCTTTCGATTGGTTTTTTGGCATGGGTATTAATGCTTCAAAATTTTGGAAATTGATTGGGCCTGCCGCCATTTGGGCTATTTGGATTGGAAGGAACGAGATCGTTTTCAATGGAAAATTTACTTGCCGGTCGGCTATCGTTCGCAACATTAAATTAAAGGCCTTCTTATGGGCATCTTCGTAGGCTTTTGTAGTAGTTTTCAATCTTTTTTTTTGGATCAAAATCCCTATATGCTTTGTTTATAAGCTTTGTTAGCTTCTTTTTATGTTTAAGGCCTTTGTTGAAAGGTTCTACTTGTATTAAGCTTGATAGTTGATGAAGTTATCTTTTTATCAATATATTCATTTTTCTTCGCCAAAAAAAAAAAAAAAGAAAAAAAGATTAAGGGGCAATATTATGAGGTCATTAATTAAATTAAATCAATTATATTAATTAAGTACTTCAAAATTAATTAAATAATTTAAAAAATTTATGGCCCTTAAAAAAGACCCGAGTGTATGTAAATAGCATCGGTCGTGTTTACTCTTTCATCCAATCCCTAAAAAACAACCCACAAATCCTGAATTGCCTCAATTACCAGACTATTTCTTCATCATTCAATCCCAAAAATCATAAATTGCCATTTGTAGGTGTTTGTTCATACACGTGCGTCTTCTCAGATTGTCCTCAAATCAGGCGATTTCCCCTAATTCTCTTAGTATTGCTTATTTTTTGAAGATATATTCCATGACTACGATTCTGATTGTTACCCCAAATTCAACGATGGTATTACATGAATTGTTATTTATGTCATAGTCGATTTGCACTAATTTTCACTTTTGTCTAATCTAATATGTTAAATTAGGGTTTAAAATTAGGGCAAATGCTAAAACCAACTTTTCAAGTTAACTTCTTTTGTACATTAGGGTTTATACATACAATACACATTGTGATTTATTGTAATTTATGTTACTTTTTTTTTAACTTACTATTTCTGCTACGGATTTAACTCTAAACATAAGTTGTACATTCTTAATGCTAAGACCCACATTTTGGTCATCTTCCCATGATTATGTTTCTTAGAAAAATTTTGATAAATATTGTTTATACATATTGTGACAAAATAGATTGAAACTCTTTCATGACTCCTTACAATCGTTCACATTCGTTCATAAAAATAATATAGGCTCCAATAAATCAAGAACTGGTATTCCCTTTCTTCACCATCACTGATCAAGTTGCCATCTTATATTCATCCACATTAGAAAATTGATAATATTATTACTTTGTTTATTATAGTCTCTGCCCTTTCAATGGTTCATTACCCATTATCAACAGTTGATGCCGGAAAATAAAGGATGGATGCACACACTCTAAGGATATAAAGCACATGTTGGGTTTCGATGTCATGGTCAACGATTGATACTAAGCAAAGGTTGGCAAAAAATCGTGAAAGATCTTAACTTTGAGTATGGTGATATGATTTGCTTGACTGACATTGAAAAAGGAAACCTTGAGTTGGCTATTTATGGAACTTATGGGTGTCAAAAGAATGTTTATGATCAGGCCAAAGAAGGTGGTCGATTGATTGAATTTTAGCGTAACCTGTTTAAGGGCTCCATACAGGCAACTACATTCGTTCAAGAAAATCCTGAAGGATCCTAAGGATCCAGGAATGGTATGGTCTTTCTTCACTATCCCTCATAAAATTCATTTTTATTACACTAATTATTAGTAACTTAACAGAGTAATTTTAAAATTTTTAATTAAAGCACCAACACTTGTTAACAGATAGTGCCAAAGAAATGGGTACTTTCAACTTATGGAATGAAGGTATCCGAAGAGTTTACTCTGATCATCAGATATTCCTGTTCATTATTCAAATAAAGGTGCTTTAAATGTTCATATTGTTTAAAAGTAATAGATTGATAAGAACTGATCTTGTATTGATTTAAGAATTGATACAATTGTATTGTGTACATTTTTAATTGCTAAGTGTTGTTTTTATACAGAAACAATTCTAACAACTATTTCTAATTTAGGATGGATCTAATTATACTTTTAGAACCCCTATTTACAAATGAGGAAATGCCCCTGCTGTTAGACCCGTTAAACTTGGCTGCTAGTTGTTGGATGGTTGAATCTTGTGACTTGTCCCAAAAAAAGGGAAGTGATGAAACTGCTTTCTGATCCCATAGTCAAATTACCTAAAATGGTAATTTGACTATTGTTGACTGGATTCTAACACTCCCCCTCAAGTTGAATAGTGGGGTCTCCAATATTCAACTTGCTAAGAACATCGATGAAGAGTCTTCCGTTGACAGATTTGGTAAGAATGTCGGCTAGTTGGTCTTCTGATCTGATATACGGAAGGGAAATGATTTCCCCATCTAACTTTTCCCTGATGAAATGTCGATCAATTTCAACATGTTTAGTTCGATCGTGTTGAACTGGATTTTTGGAAATGGCAATGGCGGCTTCGTTGTCACATAAGATTTGTATAGTTTCTTTTGGAGGAAATCCGATTTCTGTCAAGAGTTTTCTAATCCATAAGGCTTCGACCACGTCCTTTGCTATACCTCTAGATTATGATTCTGCACTTGATAGAGAAACGACTTTTTGTTTCTTGCTTCTCCATGCAACTAAGTTTCCTCCGACTATTGTAAAGAAACCCTATGTAGATCTTCTGTCTCCTTTTTCTCCAGCCCAACTTGCATCTGTATAAATTTGTGTTTCAAGATGCCCATTCTTTTTTAATATAACTCCATGACCTGGTATCTTCTTTAGATATCGGATAATCCTCATTGCAGCTTCCAAATGATGAACTTGTGGGTGATGCATAAATTGGCTTACAACTCCTACCGCATGTGCTATATCTGGTCGAGTGTGAGCAAGATAAATGAGTTTTACCACTATCCTTTGGTATTGTCCTTTATCTACTAGCTCAACATCATCTTCCATAAATAGCTTTTGATTTGGAATCATTGGAGTCTCAGCTGGTTTGCAATCAATCATCCCTGTCTCTGCAAGAAGATTAAGAATATATTTCTTTTGACAGATAAATATTCCCTGTTGGGATCGTAATACCTCAATCCCCAAAAAATATTTAAGTATACCCAAGTCTTTAATTTCAAATTCTTTAAATAAGTTCATTTTTAAGTTAGATATTTCCTCTTTATCATTTCCAGTTATTATCATATCATCGACGTAAATGATTAAGCGGATAATTAAATTTCCTTTTTGTTTTAAGAAAAGAGTATGATCCGAGTTACTTTGTTTGAAATCATGTTTTTTCATAAATAATGTAAATCTCCCAAACCAAGCCCGTGGAGATTGTTTTAGCCCATATAAAAAAAAAATTAAGTCGATAAACTTCCCTGTTACTGAAGTTTCCCGCAAATCCTGGTGGAGCTTCCATATAAACTTATTCTTTTAATTCACCATGGAGAAATTCATTCTTCACATCAAATTGGTGAAGTGGTCAGTCTTCATTTACAGCGATGGAGAAAAGAACTCTGATAGTATCAATCTTTGCAACCGGAGAAAAAGTCTCAGAATAATCCATCCCATAGGTTTGAGTATATGCCTTAGCAACAAGACGGGCTTTATATCTTTCAACCGTTCTGTCTGGTTTGTGTTTTATGGTGAACACCCATCGACAACCTACAGGTTCTTTGTCTTGAGGAATAACACACTTTTCCCATGTGTCATTTTTCTTAAGTGCTTGTATTTCTTCTTCCATAGCCTTTTTTCACTTTTCAGACTTCATAGCTTGATCAATAGTTGTTGGGATTTCTTCATAGTACAAAGCAGAATTGAATTTTTGTGCCTCGCTTGATAGGTTTCCTTGCGTAATATTGGCAACAGGGTATTTTGACCTTTGGGCTTCTTTATCTGGAGAGTATCTTTTTGGTGGTACACCTATATTGGTTCGTTGTGGTAGGACATATCTTTCTGAGGTTTCACTAGGGTTGGAATTGATGTCAATTGGGGGAATGGTGGCATCAGGAATTGGATGATTTTGATCTTCTAGAGTTGTAGGTTCATTATTCGAGGACGTTTCGGTGGGCTCGAAATCTTGTGTTGTATCAAGATTAGGTGTTGGGGTTTGGGTATTGTCGGAGGGCTCGGAATCTTGTGTTGTATCAAGATTAGGTGTTGGAATTTGAATATTGTCGGAATTTGATATGGGTATTTGGGTATTGTCGGGGTTAGGTACCCATTGTATCCAACTTAGAGTGTCATTATCCTCTTTCTCCCTCTCACTCATGAGTTGGGTATTGTAAAAATATTCGGTTTCGATAAAGTCGCAATTCATTGTAGTAATAACATGATGCCTTTTTGGACTATAACATCGGTATCCTTTTTGGTTTATTCCATAACCAACCATAACACACTTTTTCGCACATGGATCTAGTTTGGTGCGTTCATTTTTTGGAATGTGAACAAAGACCGAGCACCCGAAGATTCGAGGTTCAATGATAAATGAGTTCGGAAGGGTATGAAATTGGTAAAGGGTATCTTTTGGAGTTTTTATGCCCAAAATTTTGGTAGGTAGACGATTAATAAGGTAGGTAGCGGAAGCAAGAGCTTCGGGTCAAAAACTCTTCGGGACCTTAGATTCAATTAGTAAGGCACTTGTCATTTCTAAGAGTAGCCGATTTTTTCGTTCAGCTACTCCATTTTGCTCAGGAGTATGAGCACATGAGGTTTGATGGATAATTTCGTTATTTTCGCAAAAAAGTTCATTGAAGAATTAACAAATTCCCCACCATTATCGGATCTTAGGATTTGTATGTTTTTATCAAATTGTGTTTTTATCATTTTATAAAATTGAGAGAATTTCTCAAACACTTCCGATTTGTGTATTAGAAAATAAATCCAAGTCATTCGGGTATGGTCATCAATAAATAGGACAAAATACCGGTAATTTTTCCGCCCATTAACCGGTGCTGGACCCCACACATCGGAATGATTTAAAGTAAAAAGGTACATCTTTTCTAGTATTACTAGGTTTAAATGTACTACGATGACTCTTGGCCAAAATATAAGTTTCACAATTCAATTTAAAACTAGACGGAAATAAACTAGGAAATAACGCATGTAAATATCCGGCTGACGGGTGACCCAATCTCCTATGCCATAACCAGGCTTCTCTCGTAAGTGTTCCGTGAGCAAGTGATGCGGTACATTGTTGAGAAACCTCGTCAACATAGTATAACCCCCCTTCAGTGCCACGTCCAATTAATAGTCCTGTCTGGATGTCTTGCAAGATGCAAAAAGTCGGATACATTAGGACTTTACAGTTTAATTCTTTTGTAACATGACTTACCGATAACAGCTTATGAGATAAAGCTGGAATATATAGAAATTATGTAATTTAATATTTGGTGAAATTTTAATAGTACCTCCACTTTTAACTTGAACAATTTCCCCGTTAGCCGTTCGTACTTTATTTTTCCTAGGTTTTGTTTTTAAAATAATATCATTTTCATCAAAAGTCATAGTGTCCGTTGCTCCACAATAAAAAATCCATGATGTCGATTTTGAAGTATTTGAAACAACGTTTGCTTTAGAAAAATTATCTTGTATTTTAGCCAAGATAGAGTGTGTATTTTGACAAGAAATATTATTGTTGGGCTTAGTAGGCATCATTTTATTTTTGGGTCTATTAGTGTTGGGCTTAGTAGGCATCGTTTTATTTTTAAGTCCATTACGTTTGACCTGGTCCGATGGGTTAAGCCCAATATACTGTTTTTTAAGCCCAATTGGTTTAGTGGGCTCAATGGGTCGAGTAGCCTTTCTAGGTGAGCCTAGTTCTTGTTTAAACAAATTAGTGGTAGTGGACTGTTTACAAATCTTATTTGGCCGAATACCCATACCAGGCCTAGATTTAAATCACGTGATTTATTTTTAGGGTTAGTCATAATCAAACGTTTCATTCTCCTCATCGACATCATACTACTGATAAAAGGATGTAGAAAGAGAAAGTCTCTTTCTCTCTTTCTCTGTAACACTACTCCCTAAATTTCCTATATCTTGGGTGATGGTGGGTTCGCCTGCTTCTTGTCCACCTTTTGGTCTATTCACTTTAGAAAGAGAATCAAAAGGAGAAGGTGTACCTTTTTCGGTGATGATGCCAGCGAAGCCTAAATCGGTGGTGGTGGTGGTGGTAGGTTCTCCGGCAACCGCTGTCGTTGCTTTCTTGCCTGGTTTTGTCCACCAATCTAGGTATCCTTTTAATATAAAACACTGTTCTCTTGTATGCTTCGATTTACCACACTTAGTACACTTTAGTTTTGATTTATCAATTCTTGATGTGTGGCTGTTTCGATTCATCTGGGTTAGATGATGTGAGGTTCCTTTGCCGTCAATTGCTAACCCTGTTACAATTTCATGGCTGGTTGAAGGTTCACTCGGTGATAACCCTAATTTTTGATCCAATTCTTTTAAAAACTGAATACTTCTTTTTAAAAAATTTGCCAATTGACTAGTTAAGTCATTAATTTGCCTGGTACGTGTCGATTCGGTTGACGGTGGTAATTGGCTGCCGTCGTGAGACATGGTGGCCTTCTAATTCTGGTAAATGATTTACAAGAGATGTAATGATCCTTGGATCTACACTCGCTCTGATACCATGTTTAAAAGTAATAGATTGATAAGAATTGATCTTGTATTGATTTAAGAATTGATACAATTGTATTGTGTACATTTTCAATTGCTAAGTGTTGTTTTTATACAGAAACAATTCTAACAGCTATTTCTAATTTAGGATGGATCCAATTATACTTTTGGAATCCCTATTTACAAATGAGGAAATGCCCCCGCTGTTAGACCCGTTAAACTTGGCTGCTAGTTGTTGGATGGTTGAATCTTATGACTTGTCCCAAAAAAAGGAAGTGATGAAACTGCTTTCTGATACCATAGTCAAATTGCCTAAAATGGTAATTTGACTATTGTTGACTGGATTCTAACACAAATAACTGATGTTTACGAAAGTTCCAAAAATAGAAGCTCAGAAGTACACCTGCTAAGTGAAGTGAGTTTCAAATGTATTCACCCAATGTTGATGAGTGCACTAATTTGGTAGACAATAATGTACAACCAATGCCTGAAGGTCCCGATCCTGTTGTTACCTTTACATTACCGTTCGATTTTTTTTTTTTTTACCAGCAAAAATGGAATTTTATTATTGAATCTATTTTACCTCTATATCTAAGCCAACAAAAAGAAAAATTACGAATAGAATCAAATAAACAATCTTTCTTCATTTAAGAAAGCTGTTTCGGTAACACCAAAGAAGCCAAAGAGACGATGCTACGATCAAAAAATAGCTTCAACTTTGTGTTTTCATTCGCATGCCAATTGTGGAACCAATCAAACCAACCCGACCAAGAATCAAAGTCTAACAAAAAATCTTCATTGACCCACGACTTAATCTTCCTCCATAAAGATCTAGCCAATTCACACTCGAATAAAACATGGTCCACCGATTCAATTCGAGATGAGCATAACGGACAACGAATATCGGAGATTTCTAAGCCGCGAGTTGAGATATTAAGACGAGTAGGGAGTCTATTCCAAGCGACACGCCATAAGAAAATATTCACCTTGCGAGGAAGGTTTTTTTGAACAGCGATTGGGATCACTCGAGGGGGACTAAACCACCCGTCGCGATCATGTCCCGTTTCGACTATGCCGATGCAGCGATAATAACCCCGCCCCCATCGCTGCCCGGGAGAAAACCTTGAAACCGATCCAAGGGCACGACCAAGTAAAATCCCCTCCCCTTTACCCCCAATCGATATGTGAAAGGTGTCATGGGTGGATAATTCATGGCATGGATGAAATTGTGTTTTTAATATGTAGCCAACGGGGGTCGAACTCCTGACCTCCCCTAAAGGAGGCAGTCCACCAACCGCTGGACCACATCACAACTTCGAATAAATATATTTACTTCGGGTCATTTTCGGTTTGTTCCATCCATTCGAGTATTTTATTTTTCAAACTTACCTACCACCTACGGTTCATATCCTTGACCAAAGACACTAATACCTAGCTGGTAAAAAGTGCATGTTATTAAAACTACTCATGTTTAAACTATACCCATTCACATACAAATTTACAACTTATGTACATCTACATCTATATCTATATCTATCTATATCTATACTTCTATCTATCTATCTATCTATTTATATTCTATATTATACATTAAAAGAAAAAAAAAATTAAAATATACTTTTTTAACATTATTAAATTTGGACCCTTAGATTAAGAAAATCACCACAAATGCCCTTCCTTATATAACCTACCTTATAAGTAGTAATTATTTGTGTAACCACAACACTCCCCAAAATACCCTTTAAAGAATAAAAATACGGGGGGAAGAGATCAGAATAGGGGTCACGCGATACATTACAAACGCCATACATCCAATTTTCAGGACCCTCGTTTCTCTCTACAGTCGACGGTGACACACACACACACACACACACACAATTAGGGCAAAACTCTCTCATTCCTTCATTCTACTACGTTTAATTTTAAATCGACAAACCCAAAAGCGACTATCAAACAAGGATTGCGGGTTGATTTCCAATGAACAAGCTATTGTTAAATCATCATTCACTAACTCAGAATCAAAAGTTAGTTTATCTCAGATTTCACGATTCAATTTTTGATCTAGGGTTTAATTGAAAATGGAATAAGTTTTTTGATCGTTTTGATGGACAGTACGTACGATTTGATGGACAGTACGTATAATTTTTTATCTAGGGTTATTCGATTCTCACCTCCTTCACAAACAATTGATGACGAATTCGATCTAAGATCATTGCTACTCCAGTTTATCGTGAAAGAATAAGATGCAGATCGGTTATCAGACTACTAAGTTTTATGTGATTTGACGATAAGGTAACTAATCGACAACTAATTATTGAATTTTAACATTCTTTAATCATTCATTAAATATACGCACACCAGGTGTTCTATGAAATGCAATTGTTAAATTTACGGTTATCTTAAGAAAGAAGATGTCTTATTTTGTAACAAAAATCAGTGTTTATGGTTGTGATGGTAATTTGTTAGTTGATATTTTTGTATTATTGTATTGAAGTTATAGAATAGAATATAGAATATATAATATATAATGCTCATGTATTGTGGTGGTAGTTTGTAACTTGATTTTTTGATATCAATATAATGAAGTTGATATAAGATATATATATGATATATGTTGTGTTTCCATTTGTGCTATATATAAAGTCTAATTTTTGGTGTTTATAGTTTGTGACGTTTGACAACAAACACTAATATTGCAGGATTGATTACCTGAATTGCCTATTTCGAAAGTGGGTCGAAATTACCACCTCTACTTCGATCTCTTTTACATATATTTTCTTATCATAGCTCATAAAATAAATGTGACATACAAGTTTGGTTAACATTTGAGGTTATGTGCATCTGGTTCAGTGGTTATCCGTTCCCTTGGTTTCCAAACATCACTGCAATTTTTGGGTTATCCGTTCCCTTGGTTCAGTTGACTGTTGCTGCTGCGCGCTTGACTATGTTTGAGCTTAATTTTTTGGGTTTTCCATTGATCTTGCATTTAAAGGTAAGTGACACTAAAAAGATTTGCAATAATGGTTATGAGAAGGTTGTTGTTCAACAATAGCAGCGATACATATAGGGGCCGAAGATAACAAAGAGGGACGAGGGACGAAAACTCGGATGATCGTTTAAGTGGTATCTTATGTTTTTTGGTATTTATGAAATATAGTTGCCGTTGTTTACCAAATTTAGATCTTTGTCAATTGCGATTAAGTTCCTTCTTTATTAGTTCATTTACTTTGTTTTTTTATGCCGTCAAGGTTTCAATAGGTTAGTTTTAATCAAATTATCAGGGGTTTATTTGTTTAGTTATGCTCTGGTGTTTTTAGGCACGTGTTCAACTGTTCAAGTAACTCCTTCATAATGAAGTTTATATGCTGAATGTCAAATATTCATGAGACACGATGATCCGTTCCAGTGCCACCCATAAGGTCATTCGAAGGACACATATTTTAGTCCCACTGCAATAAACTCTCGAGAAGAGGCTATCCGGAATTCATGTTTGAGAGGGTCTTTGAAACAAGTCACACACGAAGACTGGTCGATTTACTTTCCACAACATACAACACATGTTGAAACTTCAATGAAGGTAATAAATTTCCTACTTATAAAATATGTATCTATATCGATTGATAACACATTATTTACTACTGACATCCATGCTGCCAAAAGAACCTGCTGTATTTCTATTAAAAAACTGACAACTTTTTTTAGAAGCCGATTATGTTATAAGATGCGATGCAGGAAAGTATATATCAGGATATTCAACCCCAGCGTCGAAAGTGTCCCTTGATATTGAGACTCTTGAAAATCTGTACTCACTAACAGGTATTCATTTATGATCTTTTATTATTTTATTTCTTTGTTCAATATGTGATTTTTGTTGAAAAACAATTTTTGATTGACAGGTGGCGTCATGAGCGGGTTGGGTAACACTGAAATCATCATGTAAGATATTATTATGTAGCCTCATTCGGATAGATTTTGTTCTAATCTCTTCTATACATTAAAAGAAAGTCTTAATTGAGATATATTAAAACCTATCTTCTAATCTCCACCATTAGATCAAATAAATTACAACAACTAACCTTCATGATACACCGTTAGATATAATTATTGATCAATAAGTCTTTCCCTAAACACTTCTGTTCCAATTATACCCCTTACAATTAGAACCATTGAAATCACTCAAGATATGTATAACTTCCTTCTTTACTTGACAATTTTTCATTTTTGTGAAATAGATATACTAAATATTACTTTTTTGTTTTGCTTTGTTTTGGAATATTAGTCTTCAAATTTCATATATGAAGCTCTTAGGTAACAATCGTGCGTGATAAGTATTTGTTATATTAATTATTTATATTCAGATTGATTTTTTGTGATAATTTTTCTGAATGCAACTAAGAATGGCAGCACTCTCACACAAAATGAAGGACATAGTCCATTTATGCAATGAATAAAAAGTTGATGATGGTGATTGGATCTATTACTCATCTTCCAGGTATATTTCAATTCTATTCTACTTATTATAATTGGAATGATTTAACTCCTTTCTTTTTTCTTGCCCCATTTTAACTTGATGTTGACGATGATGATTGTGGTTACTTGTTTAACTGCACAATATATTGGATTTAAATGCAAGATAAAGTAAATATAAAACAAGTGTTCAACTGTTATAGTAAACTTATTTTCTTTAAATAATTGGATTACATGTTTTGTGGATTGGTAATGAGTCAAAAGGGGTAGTATTTTTATATGGTTCAAGTTGGGTTGGCACTGATCATTTACTTGTGATATTTTATGCTGATTTGCATTGCAAAAACTCTAAAACTTTCGAATTAGAATTTTTTTAGTCCAACATGTTGAATGAAAAAAAAAACAGAGATTGCATGCTTGACCCGTTTGACCCGACTGCGATAAAGCAGAACTAATGTGTTCTCATTTTTAACAATTTTGGAAATTTATGCTTTTACTCAGTACTTGAATTCAGACACACTACATTACGTTGTTTTAACACTACCAAGGGTTGTAAATTAAGTTTTTTTTTTTTTTTTTGTTCTTTTTCCTCTTTTGGCACATTTTAAATTTATGTTTGTATTGTTTGTGTAGTGCCTGAGTTAACTTCTATAGTATTTGCAGAATTTACACCATCAAGAGTCAATACACATGTGCATCGTGACTCCCTTACCGACACTCGACAAATGAAAGGCAGTGAACCAGCTAATGACCCGAAACCTTTTATGACCACGCCTACAAATCCAAAAAAGAAGAACTCGCAACTTTCTGAGCTATTCAATGAAAGTCTTAGAGATAACCTCGATGAGGAAAGTGAAGAAATGGTTGAGCAAGCCATTTGAAGAGGGGTGGTGCAGTGTTGTAAAGCTACTATAAATTAAAGACTATGAAATCATTTTCCCGGTAGCAAGTCGGGTCATAGAAGAATGTTACAACATTTTAGCCTTTGGTATTATGATTATGCAATGTAACCCTCTCAATTGCTAAAGGTAAGTGTGACAAACTGGATGGGTTAAGTTGTTTGGATAATAGGTTTAAAGTTTAAAAGAGTTATACCATCAGCAACTAATTTAAATGTATACTATGCAGTTGTCGCCTTCAAAATGAAAGGAATTTTGTATCTTAGAGCAAGGGATACTAATTTATTATTAATTAGTTTCGATTCTAATTCTAATTTTTTGTTCGATACTAATTTTCAGTTTGGATACCAAGTCCTATGCTTTTGGATATTATATTCACTCAAATTTTTAGTTTGGATACTAAAAGTATGGCAAACGGTTGAATGGATTTGCGGATATTTCATTTGGATGAATCGAAACAACAAGGCCTTCAAAAATTCGTGTTGGAATGGCCCGATAAAGTTAAATGAAATCTAAGTTATAAGTTATGTTTGGATCTCGAGGAGGATCAAAAATAAAAAATTCGAGTGGCTCAATTGGTTATCAAACTCAGCTTCGTGTCTGCTGTGATATGCAGGTACCCCTATGGATGCTTCCTCATCATCTATTTTATGGGTGCTTTAGATCTTATAAGTGCGTTCATGTTTGGTAGCCATTGAGTTATTTTTGTGATCCCTGTAGTTATTTAAATTTGTGTTCCATGTAGTGTGTGTATTGTATTGAGATCTTCATGTTTATGTTTGTACTTATTCGTGAACATACTTCAGTTATATTAATATATCTTGGATTTTCAAAAAAAATAAAAAATATTCCACATTATATATAAGTTGCTTTAAGCACATGTAGACATTTACTTTTGAACATGGCAATCTTGAACCATTAACATTTGATGTTGATGATATTATTTGTTCGCAAATTCAAACAACCTTGATAGTTGGTAAATATTATGTTAAGAATTTTTTGTTTCTTACTCATACGGCAACAAGTTGTTTGAGTAATAATGCTAAATAACTACTTCAAATGTTTTCTTACATTGAATGATCCGTGGAAAGTCGTCACAGTCACAATTAGTTACAAACTATTACTATCCAATGATAAATTAATACTGGACACATTTTTGATAATTTTTATTCACTACAACTTTAGATTCAATTTTCGTTTATAATAATCTTCTTTTACATCTCAGATTTTGTTTAACTATATCCTTTGCCATCAATTATTTATTATACATATTTCTAACTATTTCTTACAAGACCAAACCCAAAAATTTTTATACTTCATAACTTTATTGCATAAACCCGCAATTTTGCAGCTCTTAAGCTAGTTGCACATAATATAAAAATCAATATCAGTGATTAGGATCTAAGAAGACATAAGATGAAATCCCAAATAACTAAGTATACAAATATAATTTTTAAAATCGCAACAGTTAGTATAAAACACACAAAGTTATTTAATTATTGGGTGAGCGGAATTTGTGTAATCGTATAAAACGACTCAAACCCATGTTCATTAAAAAGTGACATTTTTTTTTAAATAAACACTGATGTCAGACCCTCTTGTACTACACGGCACGCCGAGTGTCTGCCAGGCGCGTAGTAGAACTACATGAGACACCAACACCAGATACATCTACTATCAAAACAAGTTATATTCCGTGACGCGCGGCTAAACTGCGCGACGCGCAGTAACACTGAATTCAGACCTGCTATTTCGAAACAAGTCTAACCAAATTCGACGTTACACAATAATTCACCAGAAGCATTCTATTCAGTAAAAACCGGTTTTAATCATATGCACATTATCTTAACGACACCTCAAAAATTTTAACATATTGGAACGGCCCTTGGAACTCAAATGACCCATTAAAACAACCACAAGTAATTTCGACCCAATTACACAAATATATTGGTTATGACTCAAAATCCCAACTCGATACCAAGAGCATGATCCCGGGGATTCATCAATCCCCAACTGAGGCCAAATATCTAAAAGCTACCCCACTATAGGCTCGAGCATCTCATAATCGTCTAGTCACGTAACTAGAAACCTTCGCGACATTAAATCGGTACCTATAAAAAGGTAAACAACGCGAGGGGTAAGCATAAAGCTTAGTGAATGCAATAAATATACATATACATATATAATTCACTTACTTGCAAACACTTACACACAATAATACATGCATGACAATGCATACAACGCTAGCACCGCAAATAGCATATAGTCACAATATAACATGCCAAAGTAAACAAACACATAATATGGTTAACCATACGTAATAAAGTTATACATCATATGCTATAACACTGTTCATCACATGTATGCGCCAACGAAAAGTGAATCCTTACAAATGACACTTACCACTACATGACACGAATGTGGCCGACGAAAAGCGAAACCTCTCGGCTGACACTTACCACATTCCACCGCACCATGTGCCCAACGAAGAGTGAATTCTTACGATTAACACTCACCACATATCACAATCGCAAACGTGGCCAACGAAAAGTGAATCGTCATGGATAACACTTACTAGTTTGCATCAAGTAGCCGACGAAGAGTAAATCCTTATGCACGGATATCACTCTCCACTTCACCTGCAAGCAAACGCATCATATACGTAGACATATAACTATTCCACTCACCTCGAAGCACACGCAATCCATGTATGTACAACCACCGTCATCACATTCGAGCAAGTAACTACCTATTCAACACATAGATATAAATATCAATCATAATCTCTATAAGAGAAATCGACACCACAATCCCATAAGCGAGGGATTACACCTTGCTCGCCAAAATCCCGCCCATTTAGACACCTAAATGGACACAACCAAATTACCACTACGAGTGGTAATTATAACTCATTCTAACAAGTACAATTCTAACATAGAATGTACTTGACTCTACAAAACAAAATATGGAACACGACACTAGATCACTAGCTAGGTAGTGATCATACCCAAAACATCACTTACACTAAACACTACAAGTGCAATTTCGACCGAAATTGCACTTGACCACCCTTGACCAAGTCAAAACCAACCCATAATCACTAATAGCTAGTGATTATGTCTCAACCCGCCAATTACATAAATAATTTAAGTACTTACTCTTAGATTTACCAAAAATTTGACATAACCCTAGCTTTGACACAATTTAAAACCAACACCCAAATTTGACTCAAAACATGTTATTATGAACATCTAGAACAACCACACACAAGTAATCTAAAGATTAACACCCAAAATCAAAGATTACATCCCCCAAATTCATAAAAAAAAACCCTAAATCCATAACACTAGGGTCTACATACCCAAACATACACCAAAACCCCCAAATTTCAAAGAAATTGGGGTTTATAACACACCACCAACTTAAACCCTAACCCAAACTCGAAATCAAACAATAAATTTGAAATAGGGTTTACCTCAAGAGTCAAAATCGAGTTAAATAGCTGCAACACAAGGAATGTGATCCATTTTAGGTTGAATTTGCACCTTCTTCAACCTATAGCTTCACTTTCTCACACTACTCTCTCACTAGGTTGAGAGAGTATTCTTGAAGCTTTGAGATGAACCAAACAAAGTTTCAGATCTGGTCACTAGCCATAAAACTCGTCCCACGCATAATTGCACACAAGTTCCCTATTTAAAATAAATTGCAAAATAGTCCTGGTCTGCCCGCTATATTGCGCGACGCGCAAATATACGCCGTGAGGCTCCTTTTGCCTGGTTTCAAAATCAGGGTCTTACAACTCTTCCCCAATACAAGAAAGGTATATGCGTCAACGCCAGCTCACCTACCTACCTACAATCCGGAACCACACTCAATGACCCTGCTAAACACGATCAAACCTCCGAAATCGAGACCTGACGTCTATACCATTCCTTGATAGAACGACAATCTCATCATTCGCTAGCATTCACTAACATGCATCACCGCCACATGCGGTATTTCATACTTTCGGTGACCAAAATGTCCACTTAAGAAACACGAAGAGCACCATGTACCCTTACAGGTTCTCAGGCCACAACCCTCAACAAACTACGCCCATAACTATATCTACAATCGCGATCCACTAAGCTCACCACGACGTGAACCATGTCTTGCATTAATCCAAATCAATATGGACTCATGCCGCGATAATACTTTTTACCTTAACGGCTCATACCTGCACAACTCAATTGGTCACACACCTCTTACGCGCATGAGTTTTTCCTCCACAAACTACACTCGGTAATTCTCAATTCGGCAATTCGATTCTAGTAAGACTGCCATCACACTTCCCAAATATGCACTTCTTACGGTGGTGCTCCAATACTAGCACAAGACTATCAATGTAATGGAACTCTACTAATACCGACAAGCCAAGTCAACTCCGATAATCATGAATGGTCTCTAAACCGAGAACCAACTTTTCCCAACACCACAATCGGACCGTTCCTTTCCATGGTGAACTCTCAAATATCACCATACTATCACTCTTGTAACACTAACAGTCCTTTCTACCTACTCGCAAGCGATCTTCCCATCTTTGGAATCATTTCAGGGCGTCATTAATACACCACGCTCTCGACTATATACCATTTTAAATACACATGGTGGTTACCTAGTACTAGCATGGGAGCTGATCGTGTACTAGAATTTTTACCATAACGGGTATTCGTCTTGAGCATCTCTGCAATCTGCCCTACAACCCCAACATGCCCATCAACGCCAGATGAGCATTTCTCCTTGACCATCCGTTAAGGAAGGCCTCAACATTCCAACACATCCAAGTTTTCACAACAAAAGGTAATACACCCTCGAGATCGAGCCACAACCGGGTACCTCAAAATGAAGCATTCGGAATGGGCACTCCACACCTTATAACCGGGTGCCTCTCTGACATTTCTTACCGTACAACACAACCAAAACTACCTTGGGGAATAGTAAAACTCCCCCACTTAGGATCTAATTCCACACTCAAGTCGCTAAGATGGTAACATCTTGCAAACTTAACGTTTAACTGCATACATGACCATCATCCTTGGTTGTCATATATACACCAAATTCTTGGGAATAAACTTCAAACTATCGGAGCCATCAAACACAATCACCCTAGATGTCTTACTTACAATGACACCACACATTCAATAACGTAAGTCGAACCCATCACTCACAAGGTAGACTCTCGCGAATTCCTATGTACGCCTCTGAGCCTAGGCATACGTGATTGTGCTTCATCAGTCTTACCTGTCATTCAAGCTCACTCGACCTTCCACTGAATTAGCAGTTAATCGCCAACAGACCTTGCTCACTCTCATGGAGAAGAGTGACCAATCTGACACAACGAATAAGTTACCCGCATTAACAACACATTATCATCACCCTCGACCTAGCAGACTACTATGTCCATTACCGCGTCACTAATCATCCTAACCTACCGAGCACTTATGAGCAACATGATTCATTCGTCTCGTGAGCTCATCAATCACACACAACTCATTACCGCTCCAGGGTAGCGCATAGCAAATGATAATAGAGTACATTCACCCTACTTCACTTTACATGAAGTATGCACCGCAACTCTCTCTAACTCCGACTTTCACAATCTTCGAATCGTCATCGCACGACATTTAAAATTGCCATCACCGTTGCACCCAAAGGTCTCTCAATGGCACCCTAAGCACAACACGATTACACTCTCATCAAATTCGAACATTACACTAGCAGGTATAAAAGGGCACCTGTCGCAGTGTCATACGAACTCTCACTACCATCTACCAAGGTTTTGAAACTCAGTCCATAGGGTTCCATACATCCAATGTCAGCCAAAACACTACTTAAGGACCCCAAGTCATACCTACCTGGCGAACCTTATGGTTCATTAGCCTATTGATGTTATGCGAGGCGTATATGAAATAGTATATATTTTACTAGGAAAAACTATTAAATATGATACAATTTTACACAAGATATTTATTTATTTATAGAATGGATATACCTAAACCTTGCTACAACACTTATAGGCAGTGTACCTAATCGTACAGTAGTGTAGTTTTTAGTAAGTCCGGTTCGTTCCAAAGGGAAATCTTTAAACAAAGCTTAACGCTATATTAGTTTTAATTTATAAAAATACAAATATATATATAAGTAATATTATTATTATAAAGGGGGGTTTTTACCGTTTAATGACCGGTTTGTCGATTTTTAAAACTTTAGTCGCAGTTAAAACCTAATGTAAAATATTAAATAAATAAAAGACTTAATTTAAAGCGTAAAGTAAATAACGATAATGAAATTGCGAATAATAAAAGTGCGATAAAATAAAATTACGATAATTAAAAAGTGCGATAATTAAAAGTGCAATTAAATACAATGATAATAAATAAAAATGTGATAATTAGAAGTGCAATTAAATATGAAAATAAAGGAATTATGCTTATTTAAACTTCCGTAATCATGATGTTTGACGCGTTGATTTTAGTTTTATGCCCATGGGTTAATTGTTCTTTTTCCTGGATTATTCAATTTGTCCGTCTGGTTTTTGTCCATAACAGTCCATCAGTCATAAATATAAAGTGCGAGTATCCTCGTCAAATTATCCTTATATCCGAAGTCAAATATTCCAACTAATTGGGGACTTAAACTGTAACAAGGTCTTAATACTTTGTTTGATAATTACACCAGGATATCGACTGCGTGTAACCCAAGGTTTTAATACTTTGTTATCAATTATGCCAAGTGTCCTTGTACATAATTTCACCCCTGTTTTAATAATTCTAGTGACTATTAATCCATTCCCGTGTCCGGTTAAATGAACGATTATTCGTTCATATAAATACCCTGCCATCGTGTCCGATTGAGTGTATATGGTTATTTATAGGGACGTCCAATTGTAAATCTTTATATTAAAATTAACAAACTATCATTTAGTTAAATAAATATAAAGCCCATTAATAGCCCATAGTCTAATTTCCACAAGTGTCGTTCTTTTGTCCAAACCCCAATTATGGTGCAAAGCCCAATTACCCAATTTTAATATTTTTAGCCCAACATCATGATTACTTCGGTATTAAATAAGCATAATAATAATTTAGCTACGAGACATTAATGAAAATAACATAAACATAACTTACAGTGGGTGTTATTATCGTAGTGGTACACAGACAGAGTTTCGACTTACAAAACCTTAAAACATTCGACTAATTGATCCTTATTATTATCACTAACTTAAAATTAAAATTACAAATTGAGATTACGATTTGGAGTGATACTTGATACATAAAAATGGGGAAAGAAAAATATATATAAAATATAAAAGATGTGTCTAAATCGCCGAAATGCATGTTCTTTTATAGCCAGAGAGTGCTCCGCGAGTGCGGCCTTTTTGGTTTTCAAAGCTCCGCGAGTGCGGAGCTGTAGAATCCAGCTCACACAAGTTTGGATCTTAGTCTGCCGACGGATTTAATTACATAAATATAATATAAATATATAATTTATATAATTAATTATATATTATATTATATTTATATACATAATTAATTTGTAACTTTCCGTCCGTTGCGTCGTACGTTGAAAGCTGGTTCATGTCTCGGTTCCGGATTTTTGAACGTCCTTTCGTATAATTTAATATCTTGTACTTTGCGTTTTGCAACTTGTACTCTTGTCATTTTTAGACGTTTCTCATCAATAATTTGAACCACTTTGATTGTACTTTGTACTTTTGAGCTTTTTGGTCGTTTGCGTCTTCAATTCGTCGAATCTGTCTTTTGTCTTCACCTTTTAATATTTAAACAAATATTCCTTGTAAATAGGACAACTGCAACTAAAAGCTTGTCTTTCTTGAGGGATAATGCGATGAAATATATGTTCGTTTTTAGTATTATCAAATATTCCCACACTTGAGCGTTGCTTGTCCTCAAGCAATATAGTCTTGAAATATACTAGAATCACTTCTTTATTCTTCACACTTTGTACATCAGTGATTTCATTACGGCGGTATGAACAATGGTAGTAACATTATGGTTTACAGTCCCACATGACTATAAAAATTTAGATCCTTTAAGGAAATTGGATCTTTATGAAAACATTTGATCTTTTTGAAAATTCA
This sequence comes from Rutidosis leptorrhynchoides, assembly GCF_046630445.1. Classification (NCBI taxonomy): domain Eukaryota; kingdom Viridiplantae; phylum Streptophyta; class Magnoliopsida; order Asterales; family Asteraceae; genus Rutidosis; species Rutidosis leptorrhynchoides. Next base: position 286,203,807 of record NC_092333.1, read on the forward strand.
ATCTAGTTTTTACCCTAGATAAGTTTTCCGGAATAACCCTTCACCGGTGTTTGCAAATTCTTTTTGTGGGTTTGGTGGGTTTCAGATTTGAAAACTTTAGCTCAAAACTTGCGGTTTTGTGTCACCCACTTGCTAACCTTGTATTGGGAAAGCAACACGTCCAGTATACTTGCTTCGTATATTACCTTTCGGTAAACTACCGTCCGGTTGTAAAGGAAAGCGTTGAACAAGCAACTGTTAAGGCAATGTCCCCTGACATGCTTTTAATTATGGTCTATAACGTATCAGATGCAATTACTATCCTTTGTAGGAGCAATAGTAAAGCTCACCCTTATAATTTTCCGGTCTGGCACAAGGTCCTGTCTTTTACAATGCTATGCAACCATCGTTCTTACGGTTGACACCCGATTTGGTTCAGGTGACCTAATGAATTCCAGGTGAATTCCTAGGATTTTACGTTCAATGGTAATGAACGCATTGAAAATGGGTTTTCAGAAAACAAATAGGTTTGAAATTTTGATCAAAATATTTTCTCGTTCAAGCTCGAGTTTAGATATCATTGAATTCCATGAGTTTGTAATTCTCAATCTTTAAGGTCAATCTCAAGGATTGAGTAATATCAGTCTTAAAAGCTGATTTTTGATCTTTAAGGAGATTATCCTTTCTGGGGATCTAATTCATTAGTCTTATCAAGCTAATTTGCACGGCGTCCTCCCTATTTTACAAGACAGATCCTCTCATGGTTAGGATAAGTCTGACCACTTGGCAACCCTGTTTGATGCTGAGGTCCGTGGATTTCCTGCTGATTTTAGAGATGACTTTTCTAGATTTTTCGTCAACCTACAGCTGGTCTGGATGACAACTTCATGACCTAAATCAAGAGGCGCGTTTCTTTTTTGGAAGACTTTACTTCCTTTTAATGATGGAATTGATTCATCGTGTAGATCCATCTTTCTTACAGTAAATCGGGTAAAACTGTTTAGTTTAGTCCAAAGCAAAAGTATCTTCAATTATTTGTTACAAAAATATATGACTTATGTTTTAAATAACTTGGTAAATTTTCCCACACTTGGCTTTTATTTTCTTTTATTTGCCTTTTTATTTTTCTCTATTCCATTTTAAATGAATTCTAACATTTTGGTTTGTTTCTCAATTTATGTCCTTTCCGAGGTAACAATAATTTCGGTGTTAACACCTAGTTTTATCGTTCATAAATATGTATAAACATGATTTTGAATTCATTTAATTAAAAATTTTGAAAAATTTTACTAGAAGTGGGTAGTCAGTATATAAGACTAGGGCTGTTCTTTGTTATCAGAGAGCACTAGATTCTAATACAACTACTACATTACTAGTATTTTTAATGGTAACCAAGTGTTTAAGTTAAAAATTTTAAAAATCCGAAGAATTTAACCCTTCCCACACTTAAGATCTTGCAATGCCCTCATTTGCATAAATCAGTAACAATTTAAATTATTGAGGGTGATTAGCGTAGAAAAATGATTAAATTTTACCAAAGTTTCCAAACATATTGGCGTTTGTTTGCTGAATGATAAATGGTGCACATCATTTGTTCATTCTGTCTTGTTGTTACATCACATTTGTTTTTCATTTTTGTCGTTAAAAGTACTAGCTTTTGCTGAACTTAATGTCAGTCTTTGAAAATACGCTGTTTTACCCTGTTTTGTACATGAGATAAACTACAAACACATATATACATATTTTTGAAGTTGGGTTTTCACACCACATTCAAAAATTATTAAAATCTAATAAAGTTAGAAAATTATAAAAGCTATTATAATAATAAAATAAGAAATAAGAAATAAGAAAATTTAGAATTAGTAACATTACAATAAAATAAACAAAAATAAAAAATTACGGATGAGGAGGATGGTTCCAGTATGGGTCCCAAGCGTATCCATAGATGCTATAAAATGCTTGGGTCGGGTCATATGTAGGATATGGTGGTCGGCTCTCTAAAGTCCAAGGAGCAAATTCGGGCATAACGGTAGGAATGTAGTCTCTACCTACGTGTGTACAATGACTTATGATTTGGCTTTGATGATACTGCCAATCTTGAAATGCTTTTTGTCTAGCCATTTCATACTCGTGTCGAGCCATAAAAATTTGCATTTCCGTCATTGGATTACCCCCTCCCGGTTGACCTTGCTGTTGATCTCTCTCAACCTGTGGATGCCTGCCATCATAACGTGCTGCCGCGTTGTTTCGTTTCTTTAAGACCTTAGCACCATGATAAACACGCAAATCTATTCTATCGCGGAGTTCTGGTTCTGCCATTAATATTCCCCCCCCCCTCCCCCCCCCGACTTCTATCCACACCAAGATATTCAGCAATTAAAGTAATAAATATACCACCTCCTATTATGCTACCACGCCTCATACCCCTAACCATAGTCAATAAATAATAACTCACACAAAAAGGTATACTTACAGAGCTCTGTGGGTCTCGAATACACATGTGGTAAAACAAATCCTGTTCATTTACCTTTTCCTTATTCTTACCTCGTTGTGTAATCGAATTGGCTAAAAACCTATGGATTACTCTTAATTCAGCTCTATCAATATCAAGATAAGAGTATAATCCCTCCTGGAATCGGCGATGGCTAGTCATCCTACTCCATACGTCATTCATATCAAAATTCTCATCCACCCTTCTACCATAAACTATTAACCTCTGACAATCATAAGATGCTAGCTCCTCGGGCGTATATATACGTAAAGCCCGAGCCATATCTAGTAAAGACATATGGCGCATCTCCCCTCCTAATAAAAATCTAAGAAAACTACGATCGGTTAAAGTATCTACCCAATCATTTATTTCAATAGTACATAATAACTCTATACACCATTCTCTATACACAGGTCTACGCATGTTGAATAAACTTACCCAATCACTAAAAGTAGAATTACCATACCTTTGAGTAAGTAATCCCCTGATTGGGTCGGCCAATTCCACTACCTCTAATGGTTCCCAATCTATAACTCTGGGTACCTCAACATTATTAGACACAAGGTTGTGTAGGTTCTTTTGATATTTTGGATAGTCTATCCAATATATATCAAATCTCAAATTCGGATGTAAATATGCCTCATGAATGTTTGAATATGAAACAATTGGGTGAGGCATATCTTGTCAGAATTGGTTATTAATTTCCTGTTGATCTGCATCTTCCGGAGGAGCATTGCGAGCCTGGGATGAAGATTCACCCCTTTCAGTCTGTAAAATAAACACAATTTTTGTGCATCCAAATATGCATTAGTTTTAGAAAAATCATAAATCTAAACAATTACAATGACATGTTTAATCCATATTAAACTCTATACACATTTTCAAAATATTAACAATTCTACACTTTTACAAATATACTTTTACAAAAATGTATACAAAGTTCCTTCGCATTTATCTTTTAAAACATGTCAAAAACAATCATTATAACAATTAAATAAGTTCCTCATGGCATTCATATCAATTAAATCAAGTTCATGCAATTTTGGTTCAAAAAGTCCACTTTAATCTTCATAAATCATGTTTATGATCAAAGTTTTGATCATTTAGCAACCTAAACATGTTACACTACTCAATTTAGCATAAACTAACAACAAAATTCGGCCATAACCGGTTTATATCAAAAAGCCCTAATTTTGCTCAAGAACACAAACCCTAGATTATTCAAAAATTGAAGTTCAAAGCTTCTAATCATGTTAAATAGCATCAATCTAGGTTATACAAGCATAATACACAAACAATTGAAGCATTATTACACTAGAAAGCATCAAAATCGAATTAGGCATAAAATTGTTCAAGAACACTAAAAATTCAGATTAAATGGTGTTTAGGTGAAGAAATTTACCGATTTTCTTGAGTAATTCCTTGATAATAGTCTCCTCATTGTAATTTTATGAAAGATTTGATGAAAAATGGTGAAAAATGGTGAAAAATTGCGAATTTGGGCGATTTTTTTCGTGGGTTTTTCGCAGAAAATGGGTATGTGTGTGTACAAACTGGTCTGTTCGATCAGTTTTATTTTTTTCTGAGTTTTTTGACCTCCGCGAGTGCGGTGGTGTGGCCATTTAAACCTCCGCAAGTTGCGGTGGTTTTTATTTTTTTATTTTTTTTATTTTTATAAAACCTTATAACTTTATAAAACATAAAGTTAATTTAAAAATTAAAATTTTGTTTCTTTTTAGGATGAGGGCGTTTCGGATCGATGTCCTAGTCCGTCCCTCGACAAAAATTTTAAAATTTGTCATTTTTAAGCGCGGTTTTAAAAGCAAAGATTTTTGGGTTTTTTAATGTTTTTGGCTTACTTTAGTTCAATAAGATTAAAAATAATGATAATAAAAGTTCTCGTCCCTCCCTCGGGTAAAGCAATTTCGGTTCAATGACCTAGTCTTCAACTTACGATGAATTTTAAAAATCATATTTTTAACTTAGCGAAATAAAGTAAATTTTTGTTTTTAAATTCACACCAAACTTAAATTTAAAATGCATAAAATTAAAAATTCATATTAATAATTTACACCAAACTTAAATTATATTTTTATTTTTATACATACAAACTTATATTAAAAATATTAATTTTTCAGATATTTACAATTTTAAAGAAGTTTACAATATTAATTTAATATTTATATATTAATTTTAAAAACATGGTAAAAATAAAATTGAAAATCTTTTTGGTCTTTTATCCCACTTTAATCAATCAAATATTATCAAAAATATACGCCCCTCTTTTCGGTAAAGTAATTTCGGTTCCATAACCTACTTTAACTCATGACGAATTTTTGAAATATTTTGGGTTGATTGATTAAAGATATTTATACCTTAAGAATAAACGGTAAATTTCGCAGTGATGTAATAAATTTTTGTATGATATCAATAATTTCGGTCGCAAGACCTAATTTTATCGAATACCAATTTAATACTTTATAGCGAACAAATTAGCGTTTATTATCAAAAGGTTAAAAATAAAAATAAAAATAAAAATTGAAAACTGTACAAACTTACCTGTGAGATAGTATTCTTAGTGATATGCTCTAGCCCACTCATAAGATAGTCGAACTAATTGATTTTCCATAGCTACATAGGCGTAACCTCGAGCATTCAATGTTTTTTCTTCTAAACATATGAACGGTCCGTCTCTGCATAAAGTAACAAATTCGGTATTTGAATAGGTTTGATTATTTGAACATTTACCTTCGTGTGTTCATTTTCCGCATTTGTGACATCTTTCAAGGTGTCTTGCTCTTCTTTTCGCTGCGGATTTTGATTTTCCTTTACCAAATTGTAACTTATTATTTTCGCATCTGGATTCTTTTCTTACTCCGTCCAATTTACCTCTGATTAATGATACGATTTCCCTTGGAAGGGTGTCATTATTACGTTTAGTGATCAAAGCGTGTAGCATTAGACCATGGTTTAATTCACAGGAAGTCTTCATCTCGTAAAACCTAAAAAAAATAAAAATTCAGAATGGGGGGAGAAGACTAGTTCTTTAGGGTCTGCTAGGGAAAGACCATTCGGGTTCCATTTTCGAGAACTACATGAAAACAGAAAATCTAACTCTAACAGAAATACATATTATCCTTTAAAAGACTTGATTCTCCCCACACTTAGTTAGCTGTGATGTCAAAATTGTGATTAACTTCGTTGTCGACTTCCATCGGACTATCTATGTAATGTTTAACTCTGTGACCATTAATCTTAAATTCAATCCCATTTGAATTTATCAATTCTACTGTTCCGTACGGGAAAACTCTTTTGACTATAAATGGTCCAGACCATCTTGATTTCAATTTTTCAGGAAATAGCTTGAATCGTGAATTGAAAAGAAGAACTATGTCTCCTTCTTTAAATTCTTTTGAACTTCTGATTCTTTTATCATGTCATTTCTTCGTTCTTTCTTTATAGATTAACGAATTTTCGTATGCTTCATGTCTTAATTCTTCTAATTCGTTTAGTTGATTTAATTGTAGACGTCCAGCTTCATGTAAATCAAGATTACATGTCTTCAAAGCCCAAAATGCTTTGTGTTCAATTTCTACTGGAAGATGACATGCTTTTTCGTAAACGAGTCTAAAAGGTGTGGTACCAATTGGAGTTTTGTAGGCTGTTCTAAAAGCCCAGAGTGCATCTTTCAATTTAATGAACCATTCCTTCGGATTTGATTCTACGGTTTTCTCTAGAATACGTTTTAATGCTCGGTTGGTATTTTCAACTTGTCCACTTGTCTGTGGATGATAAGCAGTGGAGATTTTATGAGTTACTCCATATCTTTTAAGAACTTTCTCAAGTTGATTATTACAAAAATGAGTACCCCGATCACTTATTAAAGCTTTCGGTGTTCCAAACCTAGCAAAAAGGCGTTTTAAAAAGTTGACTACAACTTGTGCATCGTTAGTTGGGAGAGCTTGTGCTTCCACCCATTTAGATACATAATCAATGGCTACGAGAATGTAGAGATTATTATGAGATTTTGGAAATGGACCCATAAAGTCAATACCCCAAATGTCAAATACTTCACATACTTGAATGACATTTTGTGGCATTTCATCACGTTGACTTATTTTTCCGGCCCTTTGACATGCATCACAGGATTTGCAAAGAAGGTGTGCGTCTTTGTAAATTGTAGGCCAATAGAATCCAGCATCATAAACTTTTCTTGCTGTGAGTTGAGGCCCATAATGCCCTCCTGTTGGTCCTGTGTGACAATGGTTTAAGATTTTACTAGCTTCATCTCCGAATACACATCGGCGTATTATTTCATAGGGACAACTTTTAAACAAATGTGGATCTTCCCAGAAATAGTGTTTTATATCACTAAAGAATTTCTTTCGTTTTTGGTACGACAATCCTTTTTCAAGGAATCCACATACTAAATAGTTTGCATAGTCTGCAAACCATGGAATTTCATTATAATCTATCTTCAATAGATATTCATCAGGAAAGTTGTCTTGTATGGCCGATTCATTTAGAACTTCTAATTCAGGTTTTTCAAGACGAGAAAGATGATCAGCGGCGAGATTTTCTGCTCCTCTTTTATCTCGGATTTCAATATCAAACTCTTGTAAGAGTAAGATCCAACGGATTAATCTTGGTTTAGCATCTTGTTTTGAAAATAGGTATTTAAGAGCAGAATGATCAGTATAGACCACTGTTTTAGCTAGAACGAGATATGAACGAAATTTTTCAAATGCAAAGACAATAGCAAGGAGTTCTTTTTCAGTAGTTGTGTAATTTATTTATGCTCCTTGTAACGTCTTACTAGCATAATATATAGGTTGAAATCGTTTTTTAATCCTTTGTCCTAAAACGACTCCCATTGCAAAATCACTTGCATCGCACATTAGTTCAAATGGTAGATTCCAATTTAGAGTTATCATGATTGGCGCATTAGTGAGTTTTTCTTTAAGTATATTAAAAGATTTGATGCATTCATCTGAAAAGATGAATGGAGCATCCTTTTCTAGGAGTTTATTCATAGGAGTGGCAAATTTAGAAAAATCTTTTATGAAACGTCGGTAAAAACCGGCATGCCCTAGAAAACTCCTAACTCCTCTAACATTGGTGGGATGTGAAAGTTTAGCAATTACATCTACTTTAGCTCTATCCACTTCAATTCCTTCTTTTGAGATTTTATGACCAAGAACGATGCCTTTTTTAACCATGAAATGGCATTACTCCCAATTAAGTACTAGAGCTGATTGTTCGAATCTAATAAGCATTCGTTCAAGATTAACTAGACATGATTCAAAAGTATCACCGAAGACTGAAAAGTCATCCATGAAAACTTCCATGCATTCTTCTATCATGTCGTGAAAAATCGCCATCATGCACCTTTGAAAGGTTGCAGGGGTGTTGCAAAGTCCAAATGGCATGCGTTTGTAAGAAAAAGTACCATAAGGGCACGTGAATGTGGTTTTCTCTTGATCCTCGGGTGCTATTGGAATCTGAAAATATCCGGAAAAATCATCAAGAAAACAATAGTAACTGTTTCCGGCTAATCTTTCCAACATTTGATCAATGAAAGGTAAGGGAAAGTGATCTTTTCTGGTGGCGTCATTTAATTTTCTATAATCAATACAAACACGCCATCCTGTTACAGTCCTAGTAGGAATAAGCTCATTTTTCTCATTTGTAATGACAGTCATGCCACTCTTCTTAGGCATGCATTGAACTGGGCTTACCCATGGACTATCAGAGATTGAATAAATTAAACCTGCATCAAGCAGTTTAATAATTTCTTTCTTAACAACATCTTGCATATTAGGGGACATTGCACATATGTTTTATGACCTTCTTCCATAAGGATTTTATGTGTGCAATACGAAGGACTTATTCCTTTAATATCATGAATCTTCCATGCAATAGCTGGTTTATGAGCTTTCAACAAAGAAATGAGTTGAGATTTTTCATTTTCAGTAAGAGAAGATGATATTATTACAGGTAATTCAGATTCACCATGTAAATTAGCGTATTCCAAATGGTTTAGAAGTGGCTTTAACTCTAATGTCGGAGGTTCTTCTATCGATGATTTATATCGATATCTGTCTTCTTCTTTTAGCATTTGAATTTCTTCTGTTGTTGGTTTATATCCATTAACCATAAGTGTAGCTAACATTTCAGTTTCATCAATTGGTTCAGTTCCTTCTCCTAAAGAACATTCTTCTGTTCCTTGTAATTCTGGAAATTCTTCTAACAATTCTGCATGTGAATCTATAGTTTGAATATAATAGCATGTATCATCTACAGATTGTGGTTATTGCATTGCTCTATCAACAGAAAAGGTAACACTCTCGTCCTCTATACTTAGGGTAAGTTTCTTACCGAACACGCCTATCATTGCTTTAGCCGTGTTTAAGAATGGTCTTCCTAATATGAGAGGAACTTGAGAATCTTCTTCCATATCCAGAACAATAAAATCTACTGGAAATACTAAAGTACCAACTTTAACTAGCATGTTTTCCATTATCCCTCTAGGATATTTTATTGATCTATCGGCTAGTTGTATACTTATTCTTGTTGGTTTCAATTCTCCAAGGTCTAGTTTAGCGTATAATGAATACGGCATTAAATTTATACTAGCACCTAAGTCTGCCAATGCTTTTATTGAACTAAGACTACCCAGAAAACATGGAATTGTGAAACTTCCTGGATCAGATAGTTTTTCTGGTATCTTATTCAACAGCACTGCTGAACAATTAGCATTCATAGTAACAGCCGAGAGTTCTTCCATTTTCTTTCTATTCGTGATTAGATCTTTCAGAAATTTAGCATATCTAGGCATTCCTGAAATCACATCAATGAAAGGAAGATTTACATTTATTTGTTTAAACATATCCAAGAATTTGGATTGCTCGGCTTCAAGTTTCTCTTTTTTCATTTTACTCGGGTAAGGAAGTGGTGGTTGGTATGGTTTAACATAAGGTTTAGCCTTAACTGTGTTATCTTCATTAACCTTTTCAACTACCGGTTCTGTTTCTTTATCTTGTTCAGGTTGTGGTTCTTGTGGAGTAGGAATAGCTTCCTCAGAAATTACAGGTATTTCAGGTGGTTTAAGTGTAATACCACTTCTTGTGGTAATGGCTTTAGCGGTTTCATTCCGGGGGTTAGCATTTGTATCACTAGGTAGAATTCCCGGTTTTCTTTCACCTATTAACCTTACTAGGTTACTTACTTCTTGTTCCAAATTTTGAATAGAAGCTTGTTGATTTCTAATTGCTTGAGCATTTTGTTCATTGGTTTGTTTCTGAGATGTGAAAAATTGAGTTTGAGATTCAACTAGCTTCGTCATCATATCTTCTAAATTCGGCTTTTTATCATCGGTTTGTGGTGGTTTGTTTTGAAAATTAGGTCTTTGCTGGTTGTAAGTATTATTAGATACTTGTTGATTACTAGGACCTTGTTGGTTGTTGTATGGAACATTTCGATTATAATTCTGGTTTTGATTGTAAATCGGTCTTGGCGGTTGATAATTATTCTGATAATTATTTCCTGGCCTTTGGTTTATGTATGAAACATTCTCTCTTTGTTCCATTGTTAGTTCAATACTGAGACAATCTTTTATTAAATGTGGTCCTCCACACTGCTCACAACTAATTCGTATTGAGTGGATATCTTTAGTCATCTTTTCCATTCGTCTCTCGACAACATCTATCTTTGCGAAAATGGAATCTAAGTCATGGCTAGAATCGGCTCTAGCTGCTTTAGATGATCTAACGATATCTTTTTCTTGGTGCCACTCATGTGAGTGAGAAGCAGTGTTATCAATAATTTTGTAAGCATCAGTTTCCGTTTTCTTCATAATGGAACCACCAGCTGCTATATCGATGTCTTTCCTTGTAGTGATGTCGCATCCTTGGTAGAATATTTGTACTATTTGACAAGTGTCTAAACCATGTTGCGGACATCCTCTCAATAACTTTCCAAATCTTGTCCATGCCTCATATAGAGTTTCATTTGGCTTTTGTGTGAACGTAACAATTTCTCCTTGAAGTCTTACGGCTTTAGATGCCGGAAAGAATTGTTTAAGAAATTTTTCAACTAAAACGTCCCATGTATCAATCGCCCCTTCAGGTAACGATTCTAACCAATCTTTGGCTTCTCCCTTTAAAGTCCAGGGAAATAACATGAGATATATCTGTTCATCCTCCACTTCTCTTATTTTAAATAGAGTGCAGATCCTATTAAAGGTACGAAGATGTTCATTTGGATCTTCCTTCGGCGCACCACTAAATTGGCATTGATTAGTCACCATGTGTAGAATTTGTCCTTTGATTTCATAATCTGGCGCATTAATGTCTGGATGAGTAATTGCGTGACGTTGGCCAGTGCGTTTAGCTCTCATTCGGTCTTCCATACTTAAAGGTTCTAGATTTTCCATGATTAAATTTGTTGAATCTGAATCACTAGAGGATTCTGATTTAATGGTTCGTTCCTCAACAATCTCTGTTTGAATGATTGGTGGTTCCGGAGGAAAAATTATGGTTCAGGATCTATGAATTGTCCTTGAATATTCTCCGGATTCTCAATTGCGAGGTCGGGTTCAAAAAATGGATTATCGGAAATTTGAATTGGAGTACTTGGTCAACTGGATGATAATTCTGAAGAAAAATCAACGGCGACAATATTTGCTAGATGTCTTGATCGAGTTACAGGTGGTGAACGTACAAAAGGTGGTGAACGTTTTGCTCGGTGCATTCACTGAATATCCTATTAGTTTTTAAAAAGAAAGAAAAATTATATAAGTTATCCAATTAATAGACTTTTCTGATTTTGCCCACGTTTCGAATAGCCAAAAGATGCAGCAGAGGGGCAGGATTCGTTTGGTCTCAATATAATTGAGTACTGTTTGGCTCCTATAACCCGGTCCACGTACCAATCCAACTATTACTACGAACCAGAAAATTTTGATGTCTATCAATTTAACCACTCAAAACAATTTTTCGTTTGAAATTTAAAGAAATATTAGATAAGAAATAGAGAAAATTCTAAGTCCTAAAAACTAGAATGGCGAGAAATAAGAGAGAAAAAGAGCGCGTCGAAAAACGTCAAAAAATAAAAAGATCGAAAAATAATAGGCGTCGAAAAAATAAAAATAAGAAAGTAGCGCGTCGTAACTTAAAAAGAAACTAAAATTTGTAGCGTCGTAAAATTCTAAAGCACCTAAATCTTAGTCTAAGAAAAAGCACTTAAGGGATTTTACGGCAAATCTTAAAAATCTAGAAATAAAAATAACTATGGCTAAATCTATGATTTAAATTAAATACGAGCGAAAAAAATTTAAAAATATTACAAGAAACGATTAAAAAGGTACGAAATATAAAAAAATAAAACTAAAGTTTATGAAAATATAATTTTTATAAAAATATAATTTTTATATTATTTATTTTATAAAACTATTAATTTTATAATTTATTAAAACTTAATATAACTTAAAAATACAAATTAAAATAAAACTAAAACTAATTTTAATTAATTAAAACCCTAATTTTTAATAATAATAAAATTTTAAACCCTAATTTCGTATTAATTGCAGTCCTAGGTTTGACCTGTCAGAAGACCTCCGCGAGTGCGGTATGGTCCAGTTCAAATGCTCCGCGAGTCACGGAGGGTTCAATTTCAGCTCAAAAGGGGTCGATTTTTACAGGTTCAGTTTTTTTTATATTTTTTTTTACTTTTTATATTATACATAAAATATAAATATAACTTAAATAAAAATTTAATTTTAAAACTAAAATAAAAATACTTATAAATATTATAAACTCTTAAAAATATAAATGTATTTTTCTTTCTTTTTGAATTTTTATATTTTTATTATTTTTAAAACTTATATTTATAAAAAGAACTTAACAAAAACTTTTATAAAAACTTTTTTTTTATTTTTTTTATTTTTAGCGTTGCGCTTTCGGCGTTTATGTTCCCCAGCAGCGGTGCCAAAATTACTTGATGTTATGCGAGGCGTATATGAAATAGTGTATATTTTACTAGGAAAAACTATTAAATACGATACAATTTTACACAAGATATTTATTTATTTATAGAATGGATATACCTAAACCTTGCTACAACACTTATAGGCAGTGTACCTAATCGTACAGTAGTGTAGTTTTTAGTAAGTCCGGTTCGTTCCACAGGGAAATCTTTAAACAAAGTTTAACACTATATTAGTTTTAATTTATAAAAATACAAATATATATATAAGTAATATTATTATTATAAAGGGGGTTTTTACCGTTTAATGACCGGTTTGTCGATTTTTAAAACTTTAGTCGCAGTTAAAACCTAATGTAAAATATTAAATAAATAAAAGACTTAATTTAAAGCGTAAAGTAAATAACGATAATGAAATTGCGAATAATAAAAGTGCGATAAAATAAAATTATGATAATTAAAAAGTGCGATAATTAAAAGTGCAATTAAATACAATGACAATAAATAAAAATGTGATAATTAGAAGTGCAATTAAATATGAAAATTATCCTTATATCCAAAGTCAAATATTCCAACTAATTGGGGACTTAAACTGTAACAAGGTCTTAATACTTTGTTTAATAATTACACCAGGATATCGACTGCGTGTAACCCAAGGTTTTAATACTTTGTTATCAATTATGCCAAGTGTCCTTGTACATAATTTCACCCCTGTTTTAATAATTCTAGTGACTATTAATCCATTCCCGTGTCCGGTTAAATGAACGATTATTCGTACATATAAATACCCTGCCATCGTGTCCGATTGAGTGTATATGGTTATTTATAGGGACGTCTAATTGTAAATCTTTATATTAATATTAATAAACTATCATTTAGTTAAACAAATATAAAGCTCATTAATAGCCCATAGTCTAATTTCCACAAGTGTCGTTCTTTTGTCCAAACCTCAATTATGGTGCAAAGCCCAATTACCCAATTTTAATATTTTTAGCCCAACATCATGATTACTTCGGTATTAAATAAGCATAATAATAATTTAGCTACGAGACATTAATGAAAATAACATAAACATAACTTACAGTGGGTGTTATTAGCGTAGTGGTACACGGACAGAGTTTCGACTTACAAAACCTTAAAACATTCGACTAATTGATCCTTATTATTATCACTAACTTAAAATTAAAATTACAAATTGAGATTACGATTTGGAGTGATACTTGATACATAAAAATGGGGAAAGAAAAATATATATAAAATATAAAAGATGTGTATAAATCGTCGAAATGCATGTTCTTTTATAGCCAGAGAGTGCTCCGCGAGTGCGGCCTTTTTGGTCTTCAAAGCTCCGCGAGTGTGGAGCTGTGGAATCCAGTTCACACAAGTTTGGATCTTAGTCTGCCGACGGATTTAATTATATAAATATAATATAAATATATAATTTATATAATTAATTATATATTATATTATATTTATATACATAATTAATTTGTAACTTTCGGTCCGTTGCGTCGTACGTTGAAAGCTGGTTCATGTCTTGATTTCGGATTTTTGAACGTCCTTTCGTATAATTTAATATCTTGTACTTTGCGTTTTACAACTTGTACTCTTGTCATTTTTAGACGTTTCTCATCATTAATTTGAACCACTTTGATTGTACTTTTTACTTTTGAGCTTTTTAGTCGTTTGCGTCTTCAATTCGTCGAATCTGTCTTTTGTCTTCACCTTTTAATATTTAAACAAATATTCCTTGTAAATAGGACAACTGCAACTAAAAGCTTGTCTTTCTTGAGGGATAATGCGATGAAATATATGTTCGTTTTTAGCATTATCACCTATCAATCTTCCTAGGGGAAACATGCCACATACGAATCCACGTAGGACAAACGATATGGCCTAGCATAACCCCTCACAACGCACTAAGGAATTGCTTGGAAACACCAAGTCTTACACTCCTCTGCACACCCATTCAACTATCAATACAGGAAAAATTAGATAAGGAACTTACACTATAATCCCATAATCACAAAAATACGAACCATCGTCATAAAGGTCTTACTCCCACGAGTTTAACGACCCGTAGACTCACCGACACACCATCTTCAAAGATGACTCACCACTAGAATCACAACGTGATCCTCTAACCACACACTATACCGAGTACCATCACAATACACACTCAAGAGACCTATTACATCCTAGTATGGGATCTAAGTCGCCGATACACACCCATGTAGATCATCCTAGTTATGGTAGATACTGCACCAAAGTCAATCTCAATAGTACACCCACAACTTAGGATGACCACGCACGCGCCAAACTCATGAGTCCACCTACTAACCTTAACTAACCATATCCACCGTAACACTCTTCGACCAATAATAGACTCGATGTAACAACAAGCACATCACCTTAGACCACCATAACCTAGGAACCGATACCAGACTCCTAATTAGCCTAGTAAACTACCCCAACCATTTCACGTTCCTCCGCTCGGTTCTCGACATGTCATGCTTGGTGTCAAAATGTAAAGTTGTAATAATGGTGATCAAACATTATTACAATTTCGTACCTTACCATTTCCACATGGCCATATCAAGTACTTTACCTTGACTAGTGCGACATTCACACAAAACAAAACACGCGACAAATCCTAGTATGCCCGAATAACCGAAGTCCCTTTATCGGACTTGATCATTCAAAATCACCAAATAACTGAATCTCCCTACTAGATTCGTCCCTAGGACATCGCACACATCATATATATATATATATATATATATATATATATATATATATATATATATATATATATATATATATATATATATATATATATATATATATCACAACCGCATACCATCTTACTACTTAAGGATCTATCATC
This sequence comes from Rutidosis leptorrhynchoides, assembly GCF_046630445.1. Lineage (NCBI taxonomy): Eukaryota > Viridiplantae > Streptophyta > Magnoliopsida > Asterales > Asteraceae > Rutidosis > Rutidosis leptorrhynchoides. The sequence goes on from NC_092333.1 coordinate 286,219,148, forward strand.
AAAAGCAATCTCCTAGTCAACCTATTTATCTTAGGCGACTATCTATCGAAGGCACAAAAGCAAGTACCAATTAAGGCACCACATAATCTCAAGTCCTAGTTAGTGTACTTACACCAAGGCACTAACTATTCACAATCTAACCCGTATCTCTACAAGTCCCACATACAATTTCGCAATATCTAGTCTAAGTCTAGGCACCTATCAAAGTCACCTATATCCCTTAGACCATGCAATGATACCACTTGACACAACTCAAATCCGTTTTCATTAAAAAGCAACATTTTTTTAAATAAACACTAATATCAGACCCTCTTGTACTGTGCGACAGTCCAAGTATCTGCGCGGCGTGCAGTACAACTACATCAGACACCAACACCAGTTACATACAACTATTGTTACCAAAACAAGTTATATTGCGCTACGTGCGGCTAAACTATGCGACATGCAGTAACACTGAATTCAGACTTGCTATTTCGAAACGAGATTAACAAATTTTGACGTTACACAATAATTCAACGGAAGCATTCTATTCAGTAAAAACATGTTTTCCGCACTCGCGGAGCTGTAAGGCATAAAAGCTCCGCACTCGCGGAGCAGCCAAAATCAAAATCTGCCTATAAAAGGCACATGCTTCTGCCGAATCCATTGCACCCCATATCCAATCTCTCCCTTTAATCATATGCACATAATTTTAACGACACTTCAAATTGTTTAACATATTTGAACGACCCTTGAAACTCAAATGACCCATTACAACAACCACATGTAATTTCGACCCAATTACATAAATATATGGGTTATTACTCAATTTCTCAACCCGATACCAAGAACATGATCCCGGGGATTCATCCATCCCCAACTGAGGCCAATATTTAAAAGCTACCCCACCATAGGCTCGAGCATATCATAATCATCTAGTCTAGTAACTAAAACCTTCGCCACATCAAATCGGTACCTATAAAGAGGTAAACAACGCGAGGGGTAAGCATAAAGCTTAGTGAATACACTAATTATTCATATACATGTATAATTCATTTACATGCAAACACTTACACATAATAATACATGCATGACAATGCATACAACGGTAGCACCGCAAATAGCATATAGTCACAATATAACATGCCAAAGTAAACAAACACATCATATGGTTAACCATACGCAATAATGTTACACATCATATGCTATAACACTATTCATCACATGTATGTGGCCGACGAAAAGTGAATCCTTATGAATGGCACTTACCACATACATAATATGAATGTGGCCGACGGAAAGCGAAACCTCTCGGATGACACTTACCACATTCCACTGCAGCATGTGGCCAACGAAGAGTGAATTCTTACTAGTAACAATCACCACATATCACAATCGTAAACGTGACCAACGAAAAGTAATCCTCGTGGATAACACATACCACTTTGCATCAAGTAGCCCAAAAAAGTAAATTCTTACGCACGGATATCACTCGCCACTTCACCCGCAAGAAAACCAATTATATATGTACACATATAACTATTCCACTACCCTCGAACCGTACGTAAGCTATGGATGTACAACCAGCATCATCACATCCGAGTAAGTAACTTACTATATAACACATAGGTATAAAACACACATATCAATCATATTCTTTATAAGAGAATTCGACACGACAATCCCATAAGCGAAGGATTACACCTTGCTCACCAAAATCCCACCCATTTAGATGCCTAAATGGACACAACCAAATTACCACTTCAGGTGGTAATTCTAACCCATTCTAACATGTAAATTCTAACCTAAATTGTACTTGACTCCACAAGACCAAATATGGATCCCGACACTAGATCACTAGCTAGGTAGAGATCATACCCAAAACACCACTTGCACTAAACACTACAAGTGCAGTATCGACCCAAATCGCACTTGACCACCCTTGACCAAGTCAAAACCAACCCAAATTTGACCCAAAACATGTTCTTATGAACATCTAGAACAACCACACACAAGTAATCTAAAACTTAACACCCAAAATCAAAGATTAAATCCCCTAAATTTGTCAACAAACCCTAAACTCATAACACTAGGTTCTACATACCCAAACTTAAACCAAAAACTCCAAATTTCAAAGGAACTAGGGTTTATAACACACCACCAACTCAAACACTAACCCAAGCTTGAAATAAAATAATAAATTCGAAATAGCGTTTACCTCAAGAGCCAAAATCGAGCTAAATGATTGCAACACAAGGAATGGGTTCCATTTTGGATTAAATTTGCACCTTCTTCAACCTAGAGCTTCACTTTTTCACACTACTCTCTTACTAGGTTGAGAGAGTGTTCTTGAAGCTTTGAGATAAACCAAATAAAGATCCAGATCTGGTCACTAGCCTTAAAAATCGCCCTATACATATTTGCACATAAATCCCCTATTTAAAATAAATTGTAAAACTCTCCTGATATGCTCGCTATATTGCGCGACGCGCAAATATACGGCGCGATGCACCATTTGCATGGTTTTATAATCAGGGCCTTACATCATAATATAAGGGTCAAGTTATACAAGAGCGACCACCATGCCCACTGTTGGTACTATTTTCCGTCTAGTGGCTAAAAGGTACCAGTACAATACTAGAATACCTAGCGTGGAGCGATTTGTTGCCGACTAATATTTGCCCTCGGGATAAGATCCCTGAAGACCTAGAACAAGAACAAGATCTCCGTGTGGTGGCCTTATCAGTCTTGGGACTAAACTGTAGGTTGGTTCGTATAGCGTGTTCGTGCTAAGCGGTGAAGTTCTTGAGTGAGAAAGTACTGTGTGAGAGAGAAAGTGTACTCTCTGCCACAAGTGACTGAACTCTGAAATGTAGTGACCCAGGGGGTCTATTTATAGGCGCAGATCCTCCGAATTTTTCAGAAACACGTTTCAGATGCTGATTATTTGATTATGCGAAGTATCTGCAACCGACCTTGACTTGGGCTGACGTGGCTGTATTTTGCTCACGCGCCTATTCAAGGGCTTAAGCATAGAATTAAGCATATAATCTGCCTACAGGGATTACACATGACGCTAGGTGGCCTGGTTGAGCGTTGGACGATTATTAACAGAACTGCTATTATTGTTGTCTTTTATGCACTTCGATCCTTTCTTTTGTGTAAAAACAATGCTTTTATGCGTATATCCTAGCATGTATCCCCTAGGATACACCATTAAGTCCCCCCAGTTTAATGTCTTTATTTTTGTAAAAAATAAAGTCATTAAACTATAAAAAATAAAAAGTGCCTTTTTCCTCGAAAACATACACCTGCTGTAGCCGTATGCTATCTGACTCGATGTGACCCCAAATGATGATTTTTGCCACCAAAATCTCCAATTTTGATTTAAATGTTTAATTAAATAATTTTTGAATTTGAAATTGATCCCCTAATTAATCCGATCCCTACACGTGTCTCGATCAACCATACCCTTCAAACTTCCTCTTTGCCTATAAATACTCGTTTAAACTCTCATTTTCTTTTTTCCCAAATCTGCAAATTCTTCAAAGGTTTACATCGTTCAAGAAATTCTAGGGTTTTTTGGGTAAAACGTCTGCAAGGTTAGTATTCGTCTTATTTCTTCCACTGTTTTTGCTTTTTTAAATTTTCTACCATGGCCGAATCAACCAGTACTTCTTCCCAAAAGGACAATCGAAACGAAAACACTATTGGGACCAACATGACAGAATCAGAGTTAGACGCCCTGTGCTTAGCATATACAAACCTTAGCCGCTTGAATCCAACTGTTCCTTCTTCTTCTGATAAAGCCAATACCCCTCCTTCTAAGAAAATTACCTTGTACAAATTACAACTTACTATAGGCAATCTTCGCATTTCCCCTTCTGCTTTATTACAAAAAGTTCTTGCCCACTATGAAATTGGGCTTAGTCAAATGCACCCTTTTGGTCTTCCAAAGGTTATCACTTTTGAAATGTATTTTAACTACATTAATAGGAAACCTAGTGTATATATTTTTCACGAATTATTCCAAACTCGACTTGTTAGCATTTGGTGGTATACGTTCGATTGTAAAAAGGGGAAACATTTTTTTGGTGAAAAAGAGTTATCTATGAAGTTCTGGAAAGAATCGTTTTTTATGTTGATGAAAAAATCATTCAAAAGAGATGGGCTGGTGTTCGTGAATGATCCAAAGCAAAGGTTGGTATCAGCAAAGCTCTCACGTTGCCTGAAGGTGGCAAAAGTTTAGTTAAATCTCTAAAATCTTTTAAACTTCCTCAAAGATCTTATGCCGACATGGAGGCAATTTTGGTTCTCTGTGGCATGAGTTGCAACTGGCGTGTTGGTTTTATGCCAAGACTTCGGTTGAAAGGCCATGGTAGGCTCTTTTGTTAGTCTGTTATGCTTTAATATTTTAAAATGATTTATATGTACCTTATGTATGATGTTTTTGTTTTTTCTTACATTGTTTATGAAGAAGAAGAAATGAAGGTGTTTGAGACTTTCAGTCATCGTACATTTGATGATATTTTTGTTGAGGAACACCCCAAAATAGCCGAGGAGCTTAAGGTGGATAAAGAAAAGGCTGCTGAATTTGAGGAGCAGTTAAAGAGTCCTGAACGGACAACGAAGGGCGAGGGTGGTGGTGCTGGACAACCCACCCCTGAAGTTGAGATTTTGGATGTTACCCCCTTTCCTCCTCTGTCCAAAAAGTCAGCAAAACGCTCAAAGCATGAAGGAAACCGCCCTGTGGATGCTACTACACCATCCAAAAAACTAAGAAGTATGTATTTTGTTTATCTGTTGGTATAATTTGTCTTCGGGCCGTTATGCTTATATTTGATTCGTTGACCAAGGCTTGTTCTTTCAGATGATGATGATGAAGAAGCCACCGTTGATGGTGATGATGATGATAATGATGATTCTGATGATGAAGAGTTCGGTGATAGAACTCATTTCTCTTCACCCTTCTTCTCAAAGGGTCCAGACACAACCCATTCTTCTTCTTCTTCACTTCCTCCGTCATCCGTGCCACTGGCCGGACTGACAAAATTCATTGAGGATCCCTGTAATAAATTTGAAAATTTTATTATTTTTTGAAGGTATTTTATTGTTTAACCTGATGCCTTCTACTACCAAAGATTTTATTATTTGTGTTATGCTGTAAATGTATTATTATGTGTAGACAAGTTCTATTGCAGATCTTTCTTCGTCACTTTCTACCCTGACTTTGAACCAAAGTCTTCAATCCACTGCGGCTTCTCTTGTGCTGCACACCCAACATGTGCTGCACAACCTAAAAATGCAAGAAGCCCAAGATTTTGTTGTTGTTAGGACCACTGAGAATGCAACAAAGGTAAAAACGCTGGAGGTGGAAGTGCAAGATATTCATAAACACTTGAGTACTACTGTTGATCTTGTGCAGAAGAAGGAGGAGGCCCTAAAGGTTGTTGAGGGTTCTTGTGTTGAGCTGAGGGTAGAGAAAGCTAATTTGCTAAAGGAGATTGAGGTGTTGAAGAAAGCTACTGAAGAAAAGCGTCATGAAGCTAAAGAGAAAGCTATTGTTGCTGCTGTCGAGGATAAATTTCTTGAACTAAAAAATGGCATTCCTACCTTTGTGCAAAGGGTGCTAGATTCGAACAGAGTTGGTCATGCTTTTCACAACTATCTTGAATCTGCAGTAGTGAAGAATGTATCTGAAGTTATTGAGGAGGTGATGAATCTTGTTCCTGATAAACCTGACCCTCTGTCGAAGAAAATTGTCAAATACATCAAACCCAACGTTGTAGCATGGTATGAGGCTGCTAGAGATATTGTGGCTGCACTGAAAGATGATTTTGTGGAGGAGATTTGTAAGAAGGAAGGGGTTTCAGTGAAAGAAATACTGGATGTGCCAGTATGATTTGAAAACAATCTAAACAATGTTTGTAATAAATATTATGATGTATGTGCATTTTACTGATGATACATTTATGCTTAAACTTAGTAGTTATGTGATTTTATCATGCTGTTTACTGCGTAAAATTGCTCATGCTAATATTATGTTGTCCTTGCTGTGCAGTGCATTTGTCTTGTTTGTTCTCTTTTATGATGGATGAATCCTAATGTTATCCATCATCCGTATTACGTATAGCATCTTGTTTCATGTAACATTTGTTATCTTGTTGTAGTCAAAATTTGTAAGTCGAAAAAGGACTATTTAGCCAACGATGTTAACTCATGTTTTTTTGTAAATTTATGAATGAGTCAAAGAATAGTTATTTGCACAATTTGTTTTTATATCAATTACTTATTGCCTTAAGAGAACATTCAATGATCTGTGCTACGTACTGCGTATAGCGTTCTGCGCTTAGGCATTATGCGGCTTTTAAAATAAATTTATACTTTGATGTTTTGAAAAAGCTTTTTCTGCTTTTTGTAAGAATGGATTTATGTAATTGAGATAAACCATTGTATATGTCATGACATTTAATAGATATTGTATTTGTGCCTCGGTGTTTTCTACTGAAGTCTATGCTTACACTAGTCGATCCCTTGCGTCTTAAATGTCGACACAAGAGCTTCTGCCATCGGGAGCATAAAAATGCTTTACCTTTTTTGGGCAGGATTATATGAATGCACTATTTTACATTCGTAATGTGCAGCGCTTTGCATAAGCAAGAAAATAAGATTTCATTGATAACAATATGATGCACCTACAAAGATTTGTTCAATAATTTTGTATGGATAGAGTGATCAAGTCTATCCAGAAAACTATAAAAATTTGCATTTTGCTTATTCTAATGATAGTAATGAGCATGTTTAGCTAATGTGTTGTACTGCATATGTGAACATTTTGCCTTCCGTGCAGCGTTCTCCATTGTTTTGTTACTGCTCCATCATTTTGGATACTTTGAAGTACCCATTGACTTCACCCCTGCCAAATAACTGTCCTTGAGCTTTCCCTTTGAACATATCCCTTTCTTCTTAATAAATGATAGAGCGCTCTCTTGTTGGCCCAACATACTCAGAATGCACCACTGCTATGCCATTGGGAGTAGGAAAGCGTATTTCTACATGTGGCGTAGAAGAAATAGCACCAAATTTTCGCAAAAACCTCCTCCCTAACAAAGTATTGAACCTCGATTTTCCGTCCAAAAGGGTAAAATCCACATTTTCTATGCGGACCGACAGGTATGTCCCCAGCATAACTTCCAACTTGACCTTCCCAACTGCTCTGACAGATGCTCCTGTTATTCCAGCAATTTTCATATATGTGTTGCGTAACCTGTTTTTAATGCTGAACGGAAAACGTCGGAAACAATCCTAATGCAAAAGATTTGCTTCACTTCCAGTGTCGGTGTAGATTTTAGATATAAATTTGTTTGCAATTACTGTAGAGATTACAATAGGATCTTCTGAAAGTCGCCAGTTTGGAATTGTACGAAAAATGATTGGAGCATACATCCATGCTTCTGTGCTGCGTTCTCTGTCCAACTCTTTCTCATCTCCCTCATTCCAAATAACCTTTATGCATCTTTATGGACTTTAATCCCTTTCATCCTTCCTTTCTTTCCTGCGATTCCAATCTCTCCGCCCACCGTGTCTCGACGTTTCTAGCCATGCAAAATGTTTGTTTGGATCATTTCTCCTGTACTGTTTTTCAGGAAGCAAATGATTTAGTTCACCAGCTTTGATCTTAGCAATGATTTCTCGCATCAAAGATATGTAGTTGTCTGTGTCATGACCATATGCTTCATAAAAATCACACCATCTATCACTCTTTGGGCCTTCTCATTCCTCCATAGGTGCTAGAGAATTAATATTTTCCCTGATTGGTTCAGTGAACAGGATCTCTTTTGGTGTTTTTGTTAAAGCCATGATTAGTGGGTGCCTTTCTAATGGCTTGCGATTGTGATAGTAATCATTCGGGTGATTGTTGCCCCTCCAACCATGTTGCGGCCATTGATAACTGTTATCATATCCACGCTGACACCTGTCCGAATACCGTCATCCATTTTGATGCTTGTAGTTCCTTTCAATCCTCTGATGTCGCATTTCGCCAGCTCTCAAGTGTTTTTGCGCAACTACCAATGCCTGATGCAAAGTCTTTGGAACATCATACTGCAACGCATGAATTAGGCTTGAGAAACGACACTGGTTAAGACAGAAAATGAAACCAGACACCAGCTGAGACTCTAATATATGACATTCAACAGTATAATGATTCATAAAATTTCTTAAAGATTCATTCTGAAGCATGATTATTTCATGTGCATCTATGTGTGACAGCGTGCAGCTTCTCAAACTTTGATACTGCATAACAAACTTGGCCTTCATGTCCAAAAAACTGGTGATGCTTATGGGCGGAAGACTTGTAAATCATTCCCTTGCCATCTTCTGCAACACCATGGGAAACATATGACATGCAACCTCATTTTCCCAATGTTGCAGCCTCATAACCCCTACAAACATAGTAAGGAAATCCTCTGGATCAGTTATGCCATCATAAACACTTATAGATGGTATTCCTAGGTTTCTTGGAAGTGGATAATTTGCTATGCGATTGATGAAGCACTGAGTTGATTCTGCCATTGTTAAAGGTTTAGTAGCTTCATCTCCTGTGATTAGCGCAAAAAAGTTGTCCACCACCGCTGTACAGATGGCGGGCTGTGCTAACTTTTGTTTGTACTTTAGCGGCACTGTGTTTGTTAAAATTCCATCCAATAACTTTGCTGCCATTTCCTCAGATATAAACGTTTGCTCTTCCTCTTCGTATCCCCACTCATTCTCCAAAAAGCCTTCATCATCATTCTCATGCTCTGAATCGTCAACTAAAGTATTCAATTGATTGAATAGTTTAACTGTTTAGAAACTGACTTCCCTTTGCTTGTATGCTTGGTGTTTGCATCAGATGTTCTTTTGAAAGAGATGTTATGCGTTCCCCGTCGTGCTTGCCACATTCGCCCCTTTGGGTTTTCCAACAATGTCTTCTTTAAACATGCTGGTGTTTCATTTACATGCTGTTCTGATACCTCAGCATTCACATGTTCTACTTCTTTAACTGAAACTTCTTCTAAGGTGAATTGAGTGGGCGGTATGTTCTCAACAAAGGTTTCAGTGATTGGTTCAAGTGGTGTCCGTGTTGAAGTCATGTCGTTTGATTTTGCGTTCTTAGTGTTCTTGTTGTTCTTTGAAATGGATGGTGTCATATATTGGTACTATTTTTCGTCTAGCGGCTAAAAGGTACTAGAAAAATACTAGAACTGCCGAGCGTGGAGAGATTTGTTTTCGACTGATGTTTGTCCTCGGGATAAGATCCCTGCAGACTCGGAACACCAACAAGATCTCCGTGGGGTGGCCTTATCAGTCTTGGGACTAAACTATAAGTTGGTCGGTATAGCGTGTTGTTGCTAAGCGGTGAAGTTCTAGAGTGAGAAACTACTGTGTGAGAGAGAAAGTGTACTCTCTTCCACAAGTGACTAAACTCTGAAATCTGGTGACCCAGGGGGTCTATATATAGGCGCAGATCATCTGGATTTTTCAGAAACACTTTTCAGATGCTGATTAACTTTATTATGCAAACTATCCGCAATCGACTTCGACTTGGGCTGACGTGGCTGTGTGTCGCTCATGCGCCTATTCAAGGGCTTAAGAATAGAAGCTGCCTACAGGGCTTACACATGACGTTTGGCGGCCTGGCTGAGCGTTGGACGACTGTTAACAGAAAAAAAATATTGTTGTCTTTTATGCACTTCAAGCCTTTCTGTTGTGTAAAAACAATGATTTTATGCGTGTATCCCCTAGGATACACCGCACAAAAAATGAGCTGTTAAATCACTCAAGTTTGGATTCACCCCTGTCCATTACATGATCTGCAACAAACATCTTAATAAGAACTTTTAGGAACTGAGGAACAGCCACAACAACATCTTCCATCTCATATCTTTTACCACACACTGAATATGATCCCAAAAGTGGCACATATTCTAACTCGAAAACACCCCTTACTAATTCATATGAGTCTTATCAGAAATTGCCATTACAGATGCTTTCAATGTACCGTCTTTTGTGCCTTCGGTTGTGGCGTACAAAATAATAACTTCAACAACTATATGCTATTGTTTATACCCTCGATAACCACCATAGATGCTTAAGACTACTGAACTTGTCTTCACGACTAATAAGTCACTATTAGTCTCAATCTGTTCCTAAGCTTTCAATGTACCGTCTTTTGTGCCTTCGGTTGTGGCGTACAAAATAATAACTTCAACAACTATTTGCTATTGTTTATACCCTCGATAGCCACCATAGATGCTTAAGACTACTGAACTTGTCTTCACGACTAATAAGTCACTATTAGTCTCAATCTGTTCCTCACTAACTGACATATTTTCATCCAAATCCCTTTCTTGAATCATAATATCAGTACCAACAACTCCATCTCGCATTACTAAAAGTAAATGAAACCGTAGGCGGCATCTCTTCTATCTAAACCCACTTTTCTAATACCGATACTACTAATCAAAAATCAACATACCCTTGGATTTTACACAAGTTCTCTAATCATGATGATTAATTTATGCATCACAATCCACTAAAACACTATGCGGCTGCATTTCTTTTGATGGTGCGATCGAGGTTGAATCTTTATGACAAATAACCAAAATACAATAACCTACAAATAAGGATTTAGTCAATAGATCCCACCGAATTTATATGAATAATCTATGCTATTCTAGGGTATGTGCAATAAACGAATAAAAGCATACTTTACCTGAAAACTTACCAAAATCAAGCTGCAAACCTCCTGCCAGATAGAAACAAGTTTAGTCGGCCTACTAAATAAAAAAAGATTTTTTCTTGAGTATAAGACAAAGTAAATTTTTGTCATATATATAAAAAAAAACAATGAAATCAACATTATTAAACCTAGACACTTAATTTTAGTACCTTTTTTGGCATACCTGAATCGATAATATGCAATCTGATTCATCAATATTTTTAGTCATTATTAGATTGATTACATTATTCCCCATTCGATTTTAATCAATGGAAAATTTTGTGTTTTGAACTGAAAATCCATCGATTGTTTCATTTTTACTGATTTCATTTGCAGAATATTATTTATGTTGGATTATATAATCATTACAAAGAATCAAAGTTGATATGATTTGTTTCATATTTTCTGGATTCGAGAGAAATGGATGAATGAATAGGATATGGTTTTTTTTCCCGAATTTTCATCAACGCAATTACTAATAAAAAGAACGGTTTTATTAATTTTGTTTCTAATCTGTAATAAAACTAATGAATTAGTCAATATTAAATTAAAAATAAATAGATATTGACAAGTGGAGTGGTTCAAGGAGCTGTTGTCACGTGTTGTTTTAAACACTGTCTTTTATATATATACTAGCTGGTTTTTGGCAATGCACAGCCCAGAAAATCTTATGTTAATCCACAACCAACAAAATCTTATGTAAGTGTTTTAAGGTTTTATACGTGTGATCACAGATATGTTAGCGGATATGCACAACCCACAAAATCTTATCTTAATGCACAACCAACAAAATCTTATGTCCATGTTTTAAGGTTTTATATGCGTGATCAGGCTAATATGTTAGCGGCCAGAAACACATGCATGAATACTATTATTATCCATTTTAAATATATAGAATATATACCATTCATAACATATCACCACCTTGCAACATAAACTTATGATGAGCTTACATAAGTTACATAGAATAGGGTGATATAGTAAACCATGCATTCATTAACTTACACAACATCTGCTTTGATTATAACTTATTCTAACTTTGCAATTGACAGCAGATGTTTTCATTATATATAAACACCTTTGAAAATATTGATACGCACCGTTCACCAATTTATCACTTTAATCTTGCTCATAAGTGATATCTAATCCACGAGTCTCTTCTCCACTAAACACATCAGAAAAAACAATTACTGGTATGTTACTTCGGGTTGATTCAAATAAAAGTCCGATCGGTGACCATATATTGCAACAGACAAAACATACCTTGAAAGTGTGTTGACGAACTCTGAAATATAAATATAAAGATTAGATAATACAGAAAAAAACCCATGAAAACTATGTAGTCAAATCTAAAAAATTGATATAAATAGATCCAGAAGAGCAAAAAAACTCAACTGAAAAGTGTGATGATAACAGTGAAAAAAATAGAAAAACATAAATGAGATTAGAGTATAAAGATTAAAAAAATACCTGAGAAGTGTGAAGTAAAATTTAAAGATGAATATATATAATGTTGGGATTTAACAAGTTTCAAAAGATCTTAAAACCATTTAAGAATTAAAACAAAGCGGAAGCATGTAATTAACAATTTAAACTTGTTAATCTTTAATCAATTAAAGTCAAATCCCAAGTAGGATCAAGTTATGAAATATGCTTACAAAATAAAAGGATGTTTAGAGGTTATACCTCCTCAAGCTGGTTGAGGGTTGATTTGGTACAAGAAGAATGAAGGTGGAGATGAAAAACTCCAAGCTTTTGTTACACCAACACTACCCTTAATTGAGTTTGGATTTAAGACACTTAATCGCCTTAAAACCGAGCTTAAAACCCTTTCCTTTTGCACCCAAAATTCTGGTCAGCCGAAACTAGAAGGAATGATGATGAATGTAGCTTCAAATGGATGAAACCTCAAGTTGTTATACCCCAAGCTTGACACCAACACCTAGTACTTTAGTTAGGATTTAATTAGACACTTGATTTTAGCTTACACAACAAGTTTGGAACCCACCTTTGAGTCCTCAAAGGCCTACGGCCAAAAACAGCAGCAGCAAAAAAATGGTGCAGTTTTTTGATGTGTATGCATGTGTGTTAGTGACTTTGAGTCAAAGAACATGTTTATAGATTGATGCAAAAGCATGACCAACTAAAGAAAGGAATCTCTAAAGAAAGGAATCTCTAGCATGTGCACTTGACTCCCAATGCCACTTCCAATTTGTTTATAAAAAATTAGTTTTATAAAAGAATTAGTGTTTATAAAACCATTTTTATAAACCTTCAAATATATATATATATATATATATATATATATATATATATATATATATATATATATATATATATATATATATATATATATATATATATATATATATATATATATATATATATATATATATATGTACACATCAAGTAATATTTCAGAAAACCATTTTTCTTAAAGTTCAAGTGTCGTGTATTTAATCAATGATCCAATCGTTAAGATTAAATACGTATAAGGTGTTGATAAGCTTGTTATTGAGTATGACCCGACTTGGATCAAAACATATTAGCCACATTAATTTAATATGTCTCTCGGGCATACGAAATACCTTCAATCTCCCACTTGCATGAGAAACATAAGAAATTAATGCAAGTGATGGATACCACCTAACGACCGTCCATCACCCCCAATATGTTATGACTTAGTGCCATTCAATAACATCATCCCTTTTGAGTTCCCCTCTCGAATGTGAATAGGTGAATCTTTCATTATTTCCTTTTGTCCTAGATGTCATGTTAAATCCAAGAGACACAGAGTGATCACTCTCTTCTAGATTTAACTTTATCAGGCCTTAGACATCTGACTCTCAACGAATAAGAGGGACAAATTCCATCTTAACTACATACGTCCTAAATATATACCTTGCATTATACCTGAGCTTTTCCTTATGAACTACTATATTTCAGAATAGCGAAGGAAAGAATCAAGGCACAATACTTGGTAAATATCCGAACCCAATATGTATCTCAGGTCAGAGGATACAATGATATTCGTCTTTACTCAAGATTACATGTGATCAACTACAAAGGCTCCATTTAGTAAATCTTGAGGGCGGGTCTTCCAATATTTGTATCCCACAAATATCTATGAACCTTGGTTGCAACCTTGCCCCACATTCAGCCCGTGAATGTATACCAATCCAAGTTCATAATAGTCTAAACCTCACACTTGTTCTCACAAATGTAATCGACTACGGAATTTAGAATAATTACTTATTCATGGATAAAATATGTAAAATAGGAACATGACTCAAGATTAATAAATTAATACCATAATTTTATTAATGAGTTTGAACAAATTTTGTTCCGTTATAATACTTAAAACAGATTATGACCAATCACTAGAATATCGAAGCCCTAATGCACAAACATGTCATGTATGTTTTGCTCCATGTAAGAGCTTCGTGAGAGGATCCGCTATATTAAGATCTGTGTGAACTTTGCGATTACATATCTTTCCCTTTTCAACTTCATCCCTTATGTAGTTGAATCTCTACTCAATGTGACGGGTCTTTTGGTGAGCACGAGGTTCCTTGATTTGAGCAATCGCACCCTCGTTGTCACAAAAGATCTCAAGAGGGTCCTGAATGGAAGGGACTACTCCTAAGTCGTCGATGAATTTCTTCATCCATGCAGCTTCCTGAGCTGCCAATGAGGCGGCAATGTACTCCGACTCTGTAGTGGATAATGAAACAACATCCTGTTTTGAACTCTTCCAAGAGACCACATCTCCATTTAACGTGAAGACATAATCGGATTGTGATCGAGAATCATCTCGATCAGTTTGGAAACTCGCGTCCACGTAACCTTTTACAGCGAGTTCCTCCTCACTAGACCCATATATTAGAAACATATCCTTAGTCCTCCTAAGGTATTTCAATATACTTTTGACAGCAATCCAATGACTGTTCCCTGGGTTATTCTGGTATCTACTTGTCAGGCTAAGAGCGCATGACACATCCGGTCTAGTGCATATCATTACGTACATGATTGACCCAATAGCAGATGCATACTGGACTTTCTTCATTCTCTCTTGTTCATCTTTCGTGGTAGGGCACTGAGATGAACTGAGAAGCGTTCCTCTTTGAATAGGTACCAAACCTTTCTTAGAGTTCTCCATCTTGAACCTTTTCAAGATCTTTTCAATGTATGCACTTTGATTCAAACCTATCAGTTTCTTGAATCTATCCCTGTAGATCCCAATCCCTAAAATGTATTGTGCTTCTCTAAGATCCTTAATGGAGAAGCATTTACTTAGCCAAGTTTTAACACCTTGCATTTCCGGGATATCATTTCCAAATAACAATATATCATCCACATATAGTACAAGGAACATGATAGTGCTCCCACTAGCTTTCTTGTATACACAAGCTTCATCACCATTTTTAATGAAGCCAAATTTCTTGGCCTCCTTATTAAAATGATGATTCCACATTCTAGATGCTTGTTTCAATCCGTAGATTGACTTCTTTAACTTGCATACCTTTTTAGGATATTTCGGATCAACAAAACCTTCAGGCTGAACCATATAGACATCTTCCTCAAGATGTCCATTTAGGAAAGTGGTCTTGACGTCCATTTGCCATATTTCATAATCATAATGAGCAGCGATGGCAAGTAATATCCTAATAGACTTTAGCATTGCCACAGGCGAAAAAGTTTCATCATAGTCAACCCCTTGAGTTTGAGTGAAACCTTTTGCTACAAGTCTAGCTTTGTATGTATCCAAGTTACCATGTATGTCAGTTTTCATCTTGAAAAGCCATTTACAATCAACTAGCCTTGAGCCAGCAGGTTGTGCAACAAGTTCCCAAACTTGGTTGTCATACATGGATTGCATCTCAGCGTTCATGGCTTCCTGCCATTTATCTTTATCAATCCTTGATAAAGCATCTTGGTAGTTTGTTGGTTCATCCAAATCAACCACATAGCAACCGTCCATGAGAAACCCATATCTCTCAGGAGGATTACTAATCCTACCAGATCTGCGAACGTCTTGTACACTTTGATCATCCATTTGATCATTCTAAACATTTTCATGTTGAGTACTAGTGTTAACCAATTGTGTATCATCTACTTGATCTTGAACCTCCTCAAGATCTATCTTCCTTTTACTATTACCTTCCATTAGGAACTTAGTTTCAAGGAATTCAGCCTTTCGAGCAACAAATACATTCTGCTCGGATGGATCATAGAAATAATATCCCATATCATCCTTGTGATATCCTATGAAGATACACTTCGTGGATCGAGCATTCAACTTATTAGGGACGTAACGCTTAGGATAAGCTTCACATCCCCATACCTTTAAGTATGATAGAGATGGAGGTTTTCCAAACCACATCTCATGAGGAGTTCGTTCCACTTTCTTGGTTGGGGCCATATTTAGAATACGAGCCGCGGAGCATAGACAGTAACCCTAAAATGATAGAGGTAACGAGCTTCTAGCCATCATAGATCGAACCATATCCATTAGGGTTCGGTTCCTCCTTTCGGAAACTCCATTAAGTTGGGGTGTTCCAGGAGGAGTGAGTTGCGAGATAATCCCACAGCTTTTAAGATGATCTTGGAAAGCATCGCTTAGGTATTCACCTCCTCTATCGGTACGAAGTACCTTGATTGTCTTATTGAGTTGATTTTGTACTTCATTTTGATATTCCTTGAATGCTTCAAAAGTTTCATCCTTGTGTCTTAACAAGTAGACATACCCGAAACAACTAAAGTCATCAATGAAAGTGACGAAGTATCTTTCACCTTTCCTAGTCATGGGCTTAAAGGGTCCACATACATCCAAATGTATTAATCCCAATAAGTCCTTAGCCCTTTCATAGGTCCCTTTGAAAGGTGCTTTAGTCATTTTTCCTTGTAAACAAGATTCACATACATCAAACGAGTCTAGTTCATTTGATTTCAAAAGTCCATTCTTTTGAAGTGTATGCATTCGATTCTTGTTTATGTGACCAAGGCGACAATGCCATAAGTAGAAAATCACTCAAATCCCTTTTGTGTTTCTTGGTGTTTGCATGGTATATTGAGCTATTGTATAATGTGTCATCATGAACCAATTCATAAATACCATTCAAAGGTAAAGCCTTGAAATAGAACACATTATCTAAAGAAACATGGATATCATCATTAATGAAATTAAGATTAAAACCACATTGTTTCAAACGGGATATAGAAATAATGTTTCGAGATAAATCGGGTGCATACAAAATATTTTTCAAAATAAGCTCCAAACCACTTGGAAGCTTCAAAATAAAGTCTCCTTGAGCTACTACTTGTACCTTAGATCCATTCCCATGAAGAGACTTGATGTTCCTTCTTATTGTCTACTTCTTTTGATCCCCTGCATAGAATTGCAAATGTGAGTTCCACATCCTGTGTCTAATACCCATGTATTAGAAGAAGTAATACTAAGCTCAATGTATACCATATATACATTACCTGAGGTTTGCCCTGCATCCCTCTTTTCTTTCAACTCCTTTAGGTAGACCGGGCAGTTGCGTTTCCAGTGACCCATTTCACCGCAACCAAAGCACGGATCTTCCTTGGGGTTAGCTTTACCGGCAACCTTTTGCTTCTTGTTATTGTTGGTTGGGGTAACCATCTTCCCATTTCCCTTACCCTTACCCTTACCCTTGCCTTGGTAGGTGGGTCCTTTCCTCTCAGTCGTCTTTGGCTTAGAAGTGTTATTGTTTTTGGACCCGCCTTCATTGATCATAAACATGGGTGAAGCCCTTTTACCCATGCTCGCTTCGGCCGTCTTAAGCATGGCATGTAATTCGCCAATGCTCTTATCCCATCTATTTATGTTGTAATTCATTACAAATGTGTCAAACCTCTTTGACAACGAATTAAGGATAAGGTCTGTGGCTAATTAATTAGACACGTTGAAGTTTAGACGGTTCGCTCTATCAATTAGGCTTTTCATCTTAAGGACATAAGATGAAACGGATTGGGAGTCGTCCATCCGACATGCATGAAGCGCTCGAACCGTTTCGAAACGCTCGACACGAGCTTGTTGAAGGAACATCTCCTTCAATTGTGTGATCATGTCATATGCACTATGATGCTCAAAATCCTTTTGGAGTTCTGGTATCATAGTCCCAAGCATGAGGCAAGAAACTTGCACCGAATCGGTGCAATATTTCTCCCAATAAGCCATGCCTTCCGTATCATCCTCGTCCGGTTGATCGGGAATGGGGTCTTCCAACACATACACCCTATCATCTAGTTTGAGGACAATTCTTAGATTACGAAACCAATCCATGAAGTTCGTATGGTTGAGTTTTTCTTTTTTGAGGATTGACCTCAACGATAGGTTGTTAAAGTTGATTGGTGCGTTTGGAATGTTGTTGTTATTGGTGGCCATCTACAAAATTTAACAAAGTTGTTTAAGTATTAATTTTAATTTAACAATCAATACCCTTTAAATCCAATTGATATTTATTAAATTTTAGAATCCAACGGTAAACCAAATTTCGGTTAGGTGACCTTTATCCCGTCATTTGATTTAGCTGGGTAGTCAATATATGACAATTGCAATCCTTTTGCAACTTCTAAGTTATGGGATCATGCAATCCTTTTGCATGGCATATTTATTCCATCAACGCCTATTTGTTCCTCATGCTTCGGTAACCCTAAGTTTATGATTCCCAAATCAAGTCGTCCTACTTGTGTAAACGTGTAAATTCAACATACAAGTGGTTAGGTGACCTTTATCCCATAAGTGTGTGAAATTTACCTTAATTATATTAGTTTGCTCATAATGGTTAGGTGACCTTTATCCCATCATGAGTTCCCTAATATGCCTAAGTGTCACACAATAAGGATGGCGTTTAATTTGTTTACCTTGTTAATTTAGGGATTTTAAGTTTTCATAATTTCTAGTTTAAGAAAACTATTGTACCATACACTAACATGCATTTAGTGTGTAGTTCATGTGAAAATCCATTTTTCATATTATGTAATAAAGCCAATTTTATTACTTTGAAAATAAACCATTTTATTGTGTCTTAATAACCAATTATTAAATCCTTTTCATGTTCTTAATAACCGTTTATCAATGTCCTTTTGCCACTTTTAATTTAACCAATTAAATTGTCATTTTGCATGTCTTATTAATGTCTAATTTAACCAATTAAATTAAAGTGTAGCTCTTTACATGTGATTAAAATTTCCAATTTAACCGATTAAATTATAGTTTAGTTTTGTCGATGTTGTTGTAGCAACCAAACATACAATCTATAATCAAACAACAAAACAACCACACATGCAAAATAATATGTTCACAATCTAGCCTTTTGGTGGACATTTGTTTAGCCAAAAACAAATGTCACCGGTTAATGGGTCATAACACAAAGTAGGAGATTTAACATCTCCCACTAAATCTTGTATCCAAATACATGTGTTCTTCTTTTGCTCCATCTTGTGCATCATCATTCTCTTTACAAAAAAAAATATATCCTAATACATTTTTCTCTAGAAAATGAAAATACAACCTAATCTATTTTACATACCAAATATAAAATAAATTACATTACAAATGAATGAATAAATTACATGCCAAAAGAATAATTATTATTACATACCAAATGAATAATTAACAACCAAACAAGCATGCAACCAAACACAAGGTCAAGGCTAAAATTGTGAACAACAACATGCAACCAAATATGACCAAAATGGAAGACCCAAAACCCATTTTGGGTCTCCTATAATTCGGCCAAAAAATAACACCCACCCAAACCCAAATTTTTTTCATTTTACATTCATGCATGTTCATAAAATGCAAAAATATAGTGGGTTTAATAAATCATCTCGAAGCATATTTCAACAACTTCGGCTCTAGATACCATTATTGGGATTTAACAAGTTTCAAAAGATCTTAGAATTAAAACAAAGCGGAAGCATGTAATTACCCATTTAAACTTGTTAATCTTTAATCAATTAAAGTAAAATCCCAATTAGGATCAAGTTATGAAATATTCTTACAAAATAAAATGTAATGACCCGGAATTTTCCGACCAAATTATACTTATGAGATTAATATTTACATAAATTAAACCATACCAACATGATAAGTAATCCGAATTATTGAGACTTGTGTTTTTGAAAGGAGTTTTACACAACGTTTGACCGTCCAATATGACCGATGATATCACGAACTATATAACATACGATAATTATATGTTTGTGTATATATATGTATTTATATATATTTAACATGATTTAAGGATGGTTTAACATCTCATTGTGTACTAATGACAATGAGTTATAAGTATATTTTGAAACTACTAACTTAAGTTTTCAAAACGATAACTATACGTAACATTCTTTGATATATATACTTATAATCTATAATGCTTATACATGTATTGTATATATAATGTATTTAATCACTTTTTAAGGACTTAAATACATAAAACAATATAAGTATATTCACAAAAGATAGCTATATTTGAATTCTCGTTTCGTTTCCTCAAGATTTCTATACGTATATCTAGAGTATATGTAACCGTATCATATCCAACTTCTATACGTATTTACTATTGGTATATACACATCAAATCAACATCCTAATCAACATTATTACTGCCCTAGATATGAGGTAACTAGGATTTGTCAAGTAGTATGAATTATTAGTAAGAAAACAAAATTAGGAATCCTTTTCTTTCTTTATAAACTAAAAACATTTTTATAAATGAACACCATTTCTTCACTCCATTTTCTCATATCTACACCCTCATTTATCTCTCAAAATACTCCTAACTTCATACTTGATCATCTCCAAGCATTTTCCCCATCATTTAGCTTCAATTACAAGCCTTAAACACCATAAGAAAACTCTTTCAAGAACATATCAAAATAACCACCCATTTGAAGAAGTTTACTTCCAACCTTTTGATCTAACTCCATCACTCTTTGATTCCAAGATTATTTCTTATCTTTTGCAATAACTTTGTCCAAGTAACTTGAGGTAGTAACCTTGTTCATAATCTTATTCAATTCATATTCATATAGCTATCTTATTTTGTGGTATAAAATTTTAACAACAAGAACATAGTTTGAATGATTTCAAACTTGTTCGCAAACTAAATAGATCCTTCTAACTTGACTTTTAAAATACTTTAAGACCTGTAATATATCATAATGATATGCTAACCTAACAATATATAACTTGGTTTTACAAAGAACATCTTAAAAACTGAATCTACGTCGTCAGAGTGCAACCGGGAGCTGTTTTGGGTTGGATAATTAAAAACCATCTTGAACTTTGAATTGGAAGTTCATGTTCTGGAAAAATGATATTTCTTATGAATATGTTAACACATAAAAATTTCATGGTTTAACTCAAAGTGTAAGTATTTTTAGAAAAATGATCATTAATGTTGTTTTTATGATGGAAAATGATCACTTTCATAAGTTTCACCAAAGTTTGACCTATAACCTATGATTTCGAATACAAACTAAGGTATTTTTAGTTCATATTCTTAAAATTTGACTCGATCCAAGGAAGTGGCAAGTTGAACCAACAAAAACGGAGTTGTAATGAAGAAACTACGACTAAAACAAGATTGGGTATCCGAAGCTAGTTTAGCTACGAAAATATTTGGAGAAAAAGTAAATTAATCATATCTTTTCTAGTTAATATTATATTTTATATATAATTACTTATGATTTGATTTTATATATTTCAGGACCACCCGTAAACAACACGAGAAGATTAATCATAAGACCTCATGATTGTACGCAACACGTCATTTGACAACACGGTACTTTATGTACGCAACACGTCATTTGACAACATGGTACCATGGGTCGAGATTAATTCTGATCAATACGAATACGATGGGGTCTTCATTTATTTTATTTAAGCAACTAATTGTGGACCACTAACATCGGACTGCTAACTACGGACTAAGAAAATATTAAAAGTATTAAAAGTATATATATATGTAACGATTACTTAAAAAGAAAATATGTTGATATATTATATATATGGTTAGGTTCGTGATATCTATCGGAGACCAAGTCGAATTAAATACCTTCAAGGCAAAAGTGAGTTTCATTTGCTCCCTTTTTAATTGCTTTTGCAATATATATTTTTGGGCTGAGAATACATGCGCTGCTTTTATAAATGTTTACAAAATAGACACAAGTACTTAAAAATATATTCTACGTTGAGTTGTACCACTGGCATATTTCCCTGTAGCTCGGTAACTACTATTTACATGGGTATTGTAAACGCGAATCCTGTTGATAGATCTATCGGGCCTGACAACCCCAACCGGACTGGACGACCAGTATTCAACGGTTGCACAGTACTTCGTATTGGTGACTACACTTGGTACGGTGTAGTGAGATTTCATAATAAAGGGAATATGCGACGTTGATTAAATATTAAGTATGGTTACCAAGTGCTCAACCACTTAGAATGCTTTACATACACTTTCGAGTGTATTATGTTTATGATTATGAAATCTTGTGGGCTATTAACATATTGAAATGATTGTTATGATAAACCTATGAACTCACCAACCTTTTGGTTGACACTTTAAAGCATGTTTATTCTCAGGTACGAATTAAGTCTTCCGCTGTGCATTTGCTCAATATAAGGACATTACTTGGAGCCGATCATCGCAATGGGACCAAATGTTGATGACTTCGTCCAGTTGGATTAGGACGGGTCCTTTCAGTTGGTATCAGAGCGGTGGTCGTAGCGAACAAGGTCTTGCATTAGTGTGTCTAACTAGTAGTTGTTAGGATTCATTAATGAGTCTGGACTTCGATCGTGTCTACATGTCAAAAGTTTTGCTTATCATTTCTAGTCAGAAATCATCTGCTTATCATCCTTAGGAAATTACCTGCTTATCATTCATAAGTCTAGACACGTTTTACTGCATTTACTGCATTGATAGTGTATAGACGAATTCTTATCTTAGCATATCTGTTATTGCGAACTTTAACTGATATCTTTTCAAAGATTCTCCGTAATTTACGGGATTTTGGTATTATATATACATATGTAAATTATGTATTGAAGAGTACGAAATATAACTCCTATAATCTATTCCATACCAAAAATTCATTTTTCCCATTATACAAGATGGATTCCGCAACTAGTTCGAATTCTTCAGATTCTGACAGTTATGCCGATATGAATTTCCATTCGGGTTCCGAAAGCAGCGTCATCGGAATGGATCAACCAATTTCCCATCATCAATTCTGGATGAATTGGGGATGGGTTCGTAATATACTAAATCACTGGAGACAAGAAGAAGGTGATCCATGCCGTCCACCAAATTGCCCTCTTGGCGATGAACCTGAAGCACTTACCGGCGAACCTATTCGAAACACCATTTTCTCTCTCATTTCTAGAGTATCTCGTCACGATTATATACTATCCCATATTAAAAATCTTGTTCATTCGCTACCTCCAACCGCCAATCATCCCGGTGTACTAGCAGAAGTTAATGAACTTCGCGCTCTCGTAACGGCTTTGGAGAACATGGTGCGAAGGTTGCAAGCACCAGCAGCAGCACCAGCAGCATAATCAGCACCACCATCAATAACATCAACAATACCATCATCACCACTAACAAACAACATCCGCATCACACGTCTCGACATCATAATCTGTCCCACAAACATCAACATCATACGCACCATTGATACCAAGGATACCAACAATAATGAACGATGAAGTATTGATCCATAACTTCATTGATATTCTGCGAAGAATATGTGGTTTCAAAAAGTTTTAGAGATTTCTTATTCTAGCTCAAACCGAAAAGCAAATGAGATTAATATCATATTAACTCATTAAATTCATGATTTCATCTGAAGAAAATATATATGTATATATGTTTTCATAAAGATTGTAATTAAAAGTTCTTTTGTACAAAATATTAATGGTGAATTTTTTTTTAACGGGTAGGTAATACCCGAGGAATAATTAGATTTCATCTTAATAAGTTACATTGTACATTCGTCGAAGCTGATTCAACAGTCATCTACTATCCTACTTACAACCACCGATATACGTATCCGTTCACCGCAGAATAACCATTTTCATTCAATTTCATATTTGGATTTTGACTTCCCAGAATCCAACAAGTGGCATATGAAGAAAACATATGACAAAATAAAATCTGTTAGAAACAAACAAATTAACTATGAAAAATTTTGTTAAGAATCCACGCTAACTATTCCAGCTAACTGTTCCTAGCTAACTGATTATATTTTATTTATCGCAGTTTATTTATCGCAATTAAATTATCGCACTTTTATTTATCGTCATTTAATTTCTGTAATTATTTTACACACTTTAAATATCAGGACACGTATACAATGTTTTGACATATCATATCGACGCATCTATATATATTATTTGGAATCACCATAGACACTCTATATGCAGTAATGATCGAGTTCTCTATACAGGATTGAGGTTGATTCTACAATAATATATATAGTTTGAGTTGTGATCGAGTCTGAGACGTATACGGGTCACGACACGTATTAATTAATTCGTATATTATATATTAAACTATATATGAATTATTGGACTGTTACTGTGGACTATTGACTGTGGACTAATGACATTGGACAATTAAAATGAATTAAAATATTGATTATAACATATGAAACTAAACATTTCTTCAAGATTGCCACTTGATTTCATCTTAAACCTCATTGTATCTCGACGATTACAATCAGCGTTCAAATCTATCATGATTCTTAAAAACAACTCAATCGAAAGGATAAACCAACCGCACTTCATCTACGGAAGAAAAGATTGATGCATATAGTTATGCACCTGAAAAACCCTCAGAAACTGAGTAAACGTTTGACACGTATCTGTTCTAGTTCCTTTGACATTGTTATTACCGAAGATCGTTTTGCAATCCCTTTCCAAAGTAGCTAATTTTGTCACAGCTCCAGTAAGTCAACTCCGACTTTTCATCCAAAACAACTTTATTACAACCGCGATATATATGCGTACTCTTTATTGTTACTGGGGAACCTTTTATATTCCACAATATTACCATCAGCGATTAATCATTCTAAAAACACAATTCTCCTGAAACTACCTCGGTTTGATAACCGATGACCCAGATCAGTTAACTTTGAAAATGCTGACGAAGCGGCATGTTGTAGATGATCTTAATGGCCAAAAGTTTGATGATAAAGAAAGGAGTGTTAGGAACGCTCGATAGAAAATTTAGTACCGAAAAGCGGATTATGCGAAACTATGAAGAAAGCCGTGGACAAATCACAAAGAATAAGTTTGCCTTCAAAGAATCCAAATGATTCTGTGCCTACTGAAATCGTTAGCAAACATCTTATTTCTCATTCAAAACCTTCACAGACAAATCTTCTTCATCATCCATTGATATTAGAAATTCTAAGATATTCTCGTATGTTCTATTATAAATATCCTCCATATTTATGGCGATATTTTCACAACTATTCTTATCTGAGATCATTTATCTCTCCGTAATATCTGCAACATAAAAGAAACTGTGCTAGTTTCTAAATTCTGAAACCTTCGAGTTTAAAATATGAATGTTTTAAAGTAGTGTTGGGAACTGAAGCATGGATTAGTATAATATAATGACACTTGATCAACGTCATTATATTACAGTAAGTCATGCTGAGTTTCTAATGAAGCATGATGATTCACAGGACCGTCATCATGTGCCATTTACATGACTCTTACATTCTATCTAATCTCTAAACATATCAAGAGAATATTTTTCTGGATGACTCGGTCATCTCCAGGGTATTCTGGTAATTTAACATATCAAAATCGTTCTATTACCATTTTCTTCTTAGAGCATTAGCTATGTTCATTCTAAATTTCATATCTACGAATTCCGAACCATTACTCGCTTGACTCGAAGTCGGGAAGAGAAAATGAAAGCATGAAGCTCCGAAAAATAATGAAGAATATAAACTCCGATAATAACCCCGAAATTATAAACCGTGTATATCGATGCAGATAGCAATATAGAGACACGGGAGAATTAGAAACACTATAAACACAAGAGTATAGTAGAAGTAAATAGATTCTTCTGGTGGTAGATGAAAAAGAAGAATGACAGATATAAAAATTAGGAGTATATCAAGAATTAGGACTGGATGGAGCATATTGATGAATGCTTTAAAGTAAGAATCAAGGGAGAAAGAATAGAAGGTGTGAGTCGTGGAAAATAAGGAAACGAAGGGGTGAAGTTATAGTGAAATATCCGATAGAGCAATCAAAACAGATTATTGCATATAATCAAAGAAGATCCTAATTTCCTTAATCACCAAGGAACCAAATCTTATTACGTAAGATTCTCTTTAAATCCCTTAAATCCCGAAAATCAATCATAACTATGTCATCGGTTAAGACGAATATATTTTACTCATCTCACTCTTTTACGATAGTCTCATTTATATTCTTCGCATAATCGAATCGTTTTATCTACATTACTCAATGATGATAAAACTCCATTATCACCTTATATTTGTCATGAAAACCTTCTTATTGTTATCCATAACAACCTCTATCAAATTTCGGGGACGAAATTTCTTTAACGGGTAGGTACTGTAATGACCCGGAATTTTCCGACCAAATTATACTTATGAGATTAATATTTACATAAATTAAACCATACCAACATGATAAGCAATCCGAATTGTTGAGAATTGTGTTTTTGAAAGGAGTTTTACACAACGTTTGACCGTCCAATATGATCGATGATATCACGAACTATATAACATACGATAATTATACGTTTGTGTATATATATGTATTTATATATATTTAACATGATTTAAGGATAGTTTAACATCTCATTGTGTACTAATGACAATGAGTTATAAGTATATTTTGAAACTACTAACTTAAGTTTTCAAAACGATAACTATACGTAACATTCTTTAATATATATACTTATAATCTATAATGCTTATACATGTATCGTATATATAATGTATTTAAACACTTTTTAAGGACTTAAATACATAAAACAATATAAGTATATTCACAAAAGATAGCTATATTTGAATTCTCGTTTCGTTTCCTCAAGATTTCTATACGTATATCTAGAGTATATGTAACCGTATCATATCCAGCTTCTATACGTATTTACTATTGGTATATGTAGTGACCCAAACTTTTCCATGTTTATATATATTAATTGAGATTGATATTTACATGATTAAATGTTTCCAACATGTTAAGCAATCAAACTTGTTAAGACTTGATTAATTGAAATATGTTTCATATAGACAATTGACCACCCAAGTTGACCGGTGATTCACGAACGTTAAAACTTGTAAAAACTATACGATGACATATATATGGTTATATATATAGTTAACATGTTTTTATTATAAGTATGTATCTCATTAGGTATTTTAACAATGAGTTATATACATAAAAATGAGACTATTAATTTAAGAAACTCGAAAACGATATATATAACGATTATCGTTATAACAACGTCTTACTAGGTACATATGAATCATATTAAGATATTGATACACTTGGTTAATTATGTTAAATGAAGTAAATATATTATTAAGTGTATTAACAATGAAATACATATGTAAAAATAAGACTACTAACTTAATGATTTCGAAACGAGACATATATGTAACGATTATCGTTGTAACGACATTTAACTGTATATACATTATACTAAGATATATTATATATCATAATATCATGATAATATAATAATTTAACATCTCATTTGTTATAATAAACAAGGGGTTAACAACATTCAACAAGATCGTTAACCTAAAGGTTTCAAAACAACATTTACATGTAACGACTAACGATGACTTAACGACTCAGTTAAAATGTATATACATGTAGTGTTTTAATATGTATTCATACACTTTTGAAAGACTTCAAGACACTTATCAAAATACTTCTACTTAACAAAAATGCTTACAATTACATCCTCGTTCAGTTTCATCAACAATTCTACTCGTATGCACCTGTATTCGTACTTGTACAATACACAGCTTTTAGATGTATGTACTATTGGTATATACACTCCAATGATTAGCTCTTAGCAGCCCATGTGAGTCACCTAACACATGTGGGAACCATCATTTGGCAACTAGCATGAAATATCTCATAAAATTACAAAAATATGAGTAATCATTCATGACTTATTTACATGAAAACAAAATTACATATCCTTTATATCTAATCCATACACCAACGACCAAAAACACCGACAAACACTTTCATTCTTCAATTTTCTTCATCTAATTGATCTCTCTCAAGTTCTATCTTCAAGTTCTAAGTGTTCTTCATATATTTTACAAGTTCTAGTTACATAAAATCAAGAATACTTTCAAGTTTGCTAGCTCACTTCCAATCTTGTAAGGTGATCATCCAACCTCAAGAAATCTTTGTTTCTTACAGTAGGTTATCATTCTAATACAAGGTAATAATCATATTCAAACTTTGGTTCAATTTCTATAACTATAACAATCTTATTTCAAGTGATGATCTTACTTGAACTTGTTTTCGTGTCATGATTCTGCTTCAAGAACTTCGAGCCATCCAAGGATCCGTTGAAGCTAGATCCATTTTTCTCTTTTCCAGTAGGTTTATCCAAGGAACTTAAGGTAGTAATGATGTTCATAACATCATTCGATTCATACATATAAAGCTATCTTATTCGAAGGTTTAAACTTGTAATCACTAGAACATAGTTTAGTTAATTCTAAACTTGTTCGCAAACAAAAGTTAATCCTTCTAACTTGACTTTTAAAATCAACTAAACACATGTTCTATATCTATATGATATGCTAACATAATGATTTAAAACCTGGAAACACGAAAAACACCGTAAAACCGGATTTACGCCGTCGTAGTAACACCGCGAGCTGTTTTGGGTTAGTTAATTAAAAACTATGATAAACTTTGATTTAAAAGTTGTTATTCTGAGAAAATGATTTTTATTATGAACATGAAACTATATCCAAAAATTATGGTTAAACTCAAAGTGGAAGTATGTTTTCTAAAATGGTCATCTAGACGTCGTTCTTTCGACTGAAATGACTACCTTTACAAAAACGACTTGTAACTTATTTTTCCGACTATAAACCTATAATTTTTCTGTTTAGATTCATAAAATAGAGTTCAATATGAAACCATAGCAATTTGATTCACTCAAAACGAATTTAAAATGAAGAAGTTATGGGTAAAACAAGATTGGATAATTTTTCTCATTTAGGCTACGTGAAAATTGGTAACAAATCTATTCCAACCATAACTTAATCAACTTGTATTGTATATTATGTAATCTTGAGATACCATAGACACGTATACAATGTTTCGACCTATCATGTCGACACATCTATATATATTTCGGAACAACCATAGACACTCTATATGTGAATGTTGGAGTTAGCTATACAGGGTTGAGGTTGATTCCAAAATATATATAGTTTGAGTTGTGATCAATACTGAGATACGTATATACTGGGTCGTGGATTGATTCAAGATAATATTTATCGATTTATTTCTGTACATCTAACTGTGGACAACTAGTTGTAGGTTACTAACAAGGAGAGCTGACTTAATAAATTTAAAACATCAAAATATATTAAAAGTGTTGTAAATATATTTTGAACATACTTTGATATATATGTATATATTGTTATAGGTTCGTGAATCAACCAGTGGCCAAGTCTTACTTCCCGATGAAGTAAAAATCTGTGAAAGTGAGTTATAGTCCCACTTTTAAAATCTAATATTTTTGGGATGAGAATACATGCAGGTTTTATAAATGATTTACAAAATAGACACAAGTACGTGAAACTACATTCTATGGTTGAATTATCAAAATCGAATATGCCCCTTTTTATTAAGTCTGGTAATCTAAGAATTAGGGAACAGACACCCTAATTGACGCGAATCCTAAAGATAGATCTATTGGGCCTAACAAACCCCGTCCAAAGTACCGGATGCTTTAGTACTTCGAAATTTATATCATATCCGAAGGGTGTCCTGGAATGATGGGGATATTCTTATATATGCATCTTGTTAATGTCGGTTACCAGGTGTTCACCATATGAATGATTTTTATCTCTATGTATGGGATGTGTATTGAAATATGAAATCTTGTGGTCTATTATTATGATTTGATATATATAGGTTAAACCTATAACTCACCAACATTTTTGTTGACGTTTTAAGCATGTTTATTCTCAGGTGATTATTAAGAGCTTCCGCTGTCGCATACTTAAATAAGGACGGGATTTGGAGTCCATGCTTGTATGATATTGTGTAAAAACTGCATTCAAGAAACTTATTTTGTTGTAACATATTTGTATTGTAAACCATTATGTAATGGTCGTGTGTAAACAGGATATTTTAGATTATCATTATTTGATAATCTACGTAAAGTTTTTTTTTAAAACCTTTATCTATGAAATAAAGGTTATGGTTTGTTTTAAAAATGAATGCAGTCTTTGAAAAAAAAAACGTCTCATATAGAGGTCAAAACCTCGCAACGAAATCAATTAATATGGAACGTTTTTAATCAATAAGAACGGGACATTTCAGTTGGTATCCGAGCGTTGGTCTTAGAGAACCAGAATTTTGCATTAGTGTGTCTTATCGAGTTTGTTAGGATGCATTAGTGAGTCTGGACTTCGACCGTGTTTACTTGAAAAATGATTGCTTAACAAATTTTGTTGGAAACTATATATTTTTAACATGTGAATATTATGTGATATATTAATCTCTTAACGCGTTTGATATTATGTGATAGATGTCTACCTCTAGAAAAAGTCCCATTGACTCACCTAATAATAATGAAGAGTCAAATGTAAATTGGAATGATTCGTGGACTGATTCACAAGTTCCCGAAGAGGAACCGGAAGAAGAGTCGGAACCAGAAGAAGAATCGGAACCGGAAGAAGAATCGGAACCGGATGAAGAAGTAGAACCGGTGGGGGAAATAATAAAACGGTTAAGTAAAAGAAAATCCTCAACCAACCGACCAAGGTTAATTATGGTCAATGGTGTTTCCACCAAGGAAGCAAAATATTGGGAGGATTACCAATTCTCCGATGAATCGGATTCCGACGAGAATTCCGATGATGTTATAGAAATTACCCCAACTGAATTTAAAAAGGCAAAAGAAAATAATAAGGGAAAGGGCATAAAAATAGAGAAATCTAATTCCAACCCCGATGAACTTTATATGTATCGTCAACCCCCGAAGTCCTTAAGTTGTAACAATGACCCGGGAACCTCTAAACCACCAGGTTTTTCTAAACCGTTGTGGAAAACGACAGTTAGTATTAGGGGAATATCATATATCCCTAGAAACTAGGCAAAACGAACCAAAACCGAAGAAGAAGAAATGAACGAGTCAGAATAAGATAGTTGTATTCGTGTGGTGTAATATATGTAATATAGTGTGCTTATGCTTTATGATATATGTAAAAATTGCTTGTATTAATAAGTATTTTTTTTATGAATCTAACTCTTGTCTATTTTACAGTTTAAAAACACAAAATGGATAGACAACCCATGATTGATGAAATCTTGTCTAGAGTCGGTCAGAATTCCTCGGCACAACTATTTAAGGCGAGATCAGTTTGTAAGACATTCGAAGAACGTTCCAAGAATGTCTTGGTTTATAACAGACTTTCGTTTGAAAGATGAGGGATATCACATTGGGAAACCCATAAGTTACGATGTGTTTACTTTGACGCATATATTGCGGGGAACCCAAATGCCATTTTACGCAACGGGTTAAGAAATTATTTTGACTCAATATATCCGAATATTGGACTTCGTGATTTAGAAAAAGCGGCTAACATGCAACATAAAGAAGCATGTTATGCTTACGGATTAGTAATGTTCGCTTCTCACCAAAGTGAGAACAAGAACATCGGGCTACAACTATTAAACAAAACGTTTCCACAAGTGACGGAGTCGGTAATTGGGGTAAGAAATGAGGTTTTTAGATTGTTACGGGACTGTTGGACATTACATAACCCTCGTCCCTTTGACGATGTTACAACACGCTGTCTTATCAACGGCCATAACGGTTATGTTCCACAAGACCAAGGATGGGAAGTAGTCCTAGTAAAACCAGAATGCATGACTTGTTTCTGGACGTATGGATTACGTGTCTTTATTGCCTTTACTGAACGACTTGTGTACTAGCTAGAATTATCTTCACAACTATCTTGTATCAAAGTTATTGTGTGCTATATTTCATGCTTTATGTAAAATAAGCGGTATTGTAAGTTTGTAAAATATTGTATAAAAGTTTGAACGTGAAATATTATTATAATCAGTTTTTTATATAGAATTGTAGTAGTTGAATTGTATATTAGCTACTAAGTATGAACTTAACGGGTAGGTACTACCCGAATTTAAACTTATAAAACGCTAATATGAAGAAAAAGCTTTTATAAATGAGTTCATATTATGCTACGAAATACTATTAACTACTCTTAATATTCTGTATGATTAACTTGTTCCATTTGACTATTTTGAAGGAAATGGCACCGACTACTCGACACACCGTGAATATGAATGAAGAGGAATTCCGTACTTTTCTAGCTTCAAACATAGCCGCAGTACAGGCTGCGCTACATACCAACAATAACCTTGGATCTAGCAGTACAGGAAATCGCATAGGATGCACCTACAAAGAATTCACTGCCTGCAAACCTTTAGAATTTGATGGAACCGAAGGACCGATCGGATTGAAACGGTGGACCGAGAAGGTCGAATCGGTGTTTGCCATAAGTAAGTGTACTGAAGAGGACAAAGTGAAGTACGCTACGCATACCTTCACAGGTTCTGCGTTAACATGGTGGAATACCTATCTAGAGCAAGTGGGACAAGACGATGCATACGCACTACCGTGGTCAGCATTCAAGCACTTGATGAACGAGAAGTACCGTCCCAGAACCGAGGTCAATAAGCTCAAGACAGAACTTAGAGGGTTACGAACCCAAGGATTTGATATTACCACGTACGAAAGACGATTCACAGAATTGTGCCTATTGTGTCCGGGAGCATTCGAAGATGAGGAAGAGAAGATCGACGCGTTTGTGAAAGGATTACCGGAAAGAATCCAAGAAGATATAAGTTCACACGAGCCCGCCTCTATACAACAGGCATGTAGAATGGCTCACAAACTAGTGAACCAGATTGAAGAAAGAATTAAAGAACAGACTGCTGAAGAGGCCAATGTGAAGCAAGTCAAAAGAAAGTGGGAGGAAAGCGGTGATAAGAATCACCAATACAACAACAACAGCAATTACAACAATAATCGCAACAATTATCCCAACAATCGCAACATCAATCGCAACTACAACAAATGGCCCAACAACAACAACAACAACAACAACAACTACAACAATCATCCCAACAACAATAATAACCATAACAACAACAACAATCAGAAGCATCTATGCCAAAGGTGTGAAAAGTATCACTCGGGGTTCTGCACCAAATTTTGCAACAAGTGTAAAAGAAATGGTCATAGCGCGGCGAAGTGTGAGGTCTACGGACCAGGGGTTAACAGAACAAAATGAACAAATGGTGTCGGAACGAGTAATGGCGAAGCAAGTAGTGTCGGAGAAAGTTATGCCAATGTAGTTTGTTATAAATGTGGAAAACCGGGCCACATTATTAGAAATTACCCGAACCAGGAGAACACGAATGGACAAGGCCGCGGAAGAGTTTTCAATATTAATGCGGCAGAGGCACAGGAAGACCCGGAGCTTGTTACGGGTACATTTCTTATTGACAATAAATCTGCTTACGTTTTATTTGATTCGGGTGCGGATAGAAGCTATATGAGTAGAGATTTTTGTGCTAAATTAAGTTGTCCGTTGACGCCTTTGGATAGTAAATTTTTACTCGAATTAGCAAATGGTAAATTAATTTCAGCAGATAATATATGTTGGAATCGAGAAATTAAACTGGTTAGCGAAACATTTAAGATTGATTTGATACCAGTAGAGTTAGGGAGTTTTGATGTGATAATCGGTATGGACTGGTTGAAAGAAGTGAAAGCAGAGATCGTCTGTTACAAAAATGCAATTCTCATTATACGAGAAAAAGGAAAACCCTTAATGGTGTACGGAGAAAAGGGCAACACGAAGCTACATCTTATTAGTAATTTGAAGGCACAAAAACTAATAAGAAAAGGTTGCTATGCTGTTCTAGCACACGTCGAGAAAGTACAAACTGAAGAAAAGAGCATCAATGATGTTCCCATTGCAAAAGAATTTCCCGATGTATTTCCGAAAGAATTACCGGGATTACCCCCACATCGATCCGTTGAATTTCAAATAGATCTTGTACCAGGAGCTGCACCAATAGCTCGTGCTCCTTACAGACTCGCACCCAGCGAGATGAAAGAACTGCAAAGCCAATTACAAGAACTTTTAGAGCGTGGTTTCATTCGACCAAGCACATCACCGTGGGGAGCTCCTGTTTTGTTTGTCAAGAAGAAAGATGGTACATTCAGGTTGTGTATCGACTACCGAGAGTTGAACAAATTTACCATCAAGAACCGCTACCCACTACCGAGAATCGACGACTTATTTGATCAACTACAAGGCTCGTCTGTTTATTCAAAGATTGACTTACGTTCCGGGTATCATCAAATGCGGGTGAAAGAAGATGATATTCCAAAGACTGCTTTCAGAACACGTTACGGTCATTACGAGTTTATGGTCATGCCGTTTGGTTTAACTAATGCACCAGCTGTGTTCATGGACCTTATGAACCGAGTGTGTGGACCATACCTTGACAAGTTTGTCATTGTTTTCATTGATGACATACTTATTTACTCAAAGAATGACCAAGAACATGGTGAACATTTGAGAAAGGTGTTAGAAGTATTGAGGAAGGAAGAATTGTACGCTAAGTTTTCAAAGTGTGCATTTTGGTTGGAAGAAGTTCAATTCCTCGGTCACATAGTGAACAAAGAAGGTATTAAGGTGGATCCAGCAAAGATAGAAACTGTTGAAAAGTGGGAAACCCCGAAAACTCCGAAACACATACGCCAGTTTTTAGGACTAGCTGGTTACTACAGAAGGTTCATCCAAGACTTTTCCAAAATCGCAAAACCCTTGACTGCATTAATGCATAAAGGGAAGAAATTTGAATGGAAGGATGAACAAGAGAAAGCGTATCAGTTATTGAAGAAAAAGCTAACTACGGCACCTATATTGTCATTGCCTGAAGGGAATGATGATTTTGTGATTTATTGTGACGCATCAAAGCAAGGTCTCGGTTGTGTATTAATGCAACGAACGAAGCTGATTGCTTATGCCTCTAGACAATTGAAGATTCACGAGCAAAATTATACGACGCATGATTTGGAATTAGGCGCGGTTGTTTTTGCATTAAAGACTTGGAGGCACTACTTATATGGGGTCAAAAGTATTATATATACCGACCACAAAAGTCTTCAACACATATTTAATCAGAAACAACTGAATATGAGGCAGCGTAGGTGGATTGAATTGTTGAATGATTACGACTTTGAGATTCGTTACCACCCGGGGAAGGCAAATGTGGTAGCCGATGCCTTGAGCAGGAAGGACAGAGAACCCATTCGAGTAAAATCTATGAATATAATGATTCATAATAACCTTACTACTCAAATAAAGGAGGCGCAACAAGGAGTTTTAAAAGAGAGAAATTTAAAGGATGAAATACCCAAAGGATCGGAGAAGCATCTTAATATTCGGGAAGACGGAACCCGGTATAGGGCTGAAAGGATTTGGGTACCAAAATTTGGAGATATGAGAGAAATGGTACTTAGAGAAGCTCATAAAACCAGATACTCAATACATCCTGGAACGGGGAAGATGTACAAGGATCTCAAGAAACATTTTTGGTGGCCGGGTATGAAAGCCGATGTTGCTAAATACGTAGGAGAATGTTTGACGTGTTCTAAGGTCAAAGCTGAGCATCAGAAACCATCAGGTCTACTTCAACAACCCGAAATCCCGGAATGGAAATGGGAAAACATTACCATGGATTTCATCACTAAATTGCCAATGACTGCAAGTGGTTTTGATACTATTTGGGTAATAGTTGATCGTTTCATCAAATCAGCACACTTCCTGCCAATAAGAGAAGATGACAAGATGGAGAAGTTAGCACGACTGTATTTGAAGGAAGTCGTCTCCAGACATGGAATACCAATCTCTATTATCTCTGATAGGGATGGCAGATTTATTTCAAGATTCTGGCAGACATTACAGCAAGCATTAGGAACTCGTCTAGACATGAGTACTGCCTATCATCCACAAACTGATGGGCAGAGCGAAAGGACGATACAAACGCTTGAAGACATGCTACGAGCATGTGTTATTGATTTCGGAAACAGTTGGAATCGACATCTACCGTTAGCAGAATTTTCCTACAACAACAGCTACCATTCAAGCATTGAGATGGCGCCGTTTGAAGCACTTTATGGTAGAAAGTGCAGGTCTCCGATTTGTTGGAGTGAAGTGGGGGATAGACAGATTACGGGTCCGGAGATTATACAAGAAACTACCGAGAAGATCATCCAAATTCAACAACGGTTGAAAACCGCCCAAAGTCGACAAAAGAGCTACGCTGACATTAAAAGAAAAGATATAGAATTTGAAATTGGAGAGATGGTCATGCTTAAAGTTGCACCTTGGAAAGGCGTTTTTCGATTTGGTAAACGAGGGAAATTAAATCCAAGGTATATTGGACCATTCAAGATTATTGATCGTGTCGGACCAGTAGCTTACCGACTTGAGTTACCTCAACAACTCACGACTGTACATAACACTTTCCACGTCTCGAATTTGAAGAAATGTTTTGCTAAAGAAGATCTCACTATTCCGTTAGATGAAATCCAAATCAACGAAAAACTTCAATTCATCGAAGAACCCGTCGAAATAATGGATCGTGAGGTTAAAAGACTTAAGCAAAACAAGATACCAATTGTTAAGGTTCGATGGAATGCTCGTTGAGGACCCGATTTCACCTGGGAGCGTGAAGATCAGATGAAGAAGAAATACCCGCATCTATTTCCAGAAGATTCGTCAACACCTTCAACAGCTTAAAATTTCGGGACGAAATTTATTTAACGGGTAGGTACTGTAGTGACCCGAACTTTTCCATGTTTATATATATTAATTGAGATTGATATTTGCATGATTAAATGTTTCCAACATGTTAAGCAATCAAACTTGTTAAGACTTGATTAATTGAAATATGTTTCATATAGACAATTGACCACCCAAGTTGACCGGTGATTCACGAACGTTAAAACTTGTAAAAACTATACGATGACATATATATGGTTATATATATAGTTAACATTTTTTTTATTATAAGTATGTATCTCATTAGGTATTTTAACAATGAGTTATATACATAAAAATGAGACTATTAATTTAAGAAACTCGAAAACGATATATATAACGATTATCGTTATAACAACGTCTTACTAGGTACATATGAATCATATTAAGATATTGATACACTTGGTTAATTATGTTAAATGATAAGTAAATATATTATTAAGTGTATTAACAATGAAATACATATGTAAAAATAAGACTACTAACTTAATGAATTCGAAACGAGACATATATGTAACGATTATCGTTGTAACGACATTTAACTGTATATACATTATACTAAGATATATTATATATCATAATATCATGATAATATAATAATTTAACATCTCATTTGTTATAATAAACAATGGGTTAACAACATTCAACAAGATCGTTAACCTAAAGGTTTCAAAACAACATTTACATGTAACGACTAACGATGACTTAACGACTCAGTTAAAATGTATATACATGTAGTGTTTTAATATGTATTCATACACTTTTGAAAGACTTCAAGACACTTATCAAAATACTTCTACTTAACAAAAATGCTTACAATTACATCCTCGTTCAGTTTCATCAACAATTCTACTCGTATGCACCTGTATTCGTACTCGTACAATACACAGCTTTTAGATGTATGTACTATTGGTATATACACTCCAATGATCAGCTCTTAGCAGCCCATGTGAGTCACCTAACACATGTGGGAACCATCATTTGGCAACTAGCATGAAATATCTCATAAAATTACAAAAATATGAGTAATCATTCATGACTTATTTACATGAAAACAAAATTACATATCCTTTATATCTAATCCATACACCAACGACCAAAAACACCTACAAACACTTTCATTCTTCAATTTTATTCATCTAATTGATCTCTCTCAAGTTCTATCTTCAAGTTCTAAGTGTTCTTCATATATTTTACAAGTTCTAGTTACATAAAATCAAGAATACTTTCAAGTTTGCTAGCTCACTTCCAATCTTGTAAGGTGATCATCCAACCTCAAGAAATCTTTGTTTCTTACAGTAGGTTATCATTCTAATACAAGGTAATAATAATATTCAAACTTTGGTTCAATTTCTATAACTATAACAATCTTATTTCAAGTGATGATCTTACTTGAACTTGTTTTCGTGTCATGATTCTGCTTCAAGAACTTCGAGCCATCCAAGGATCCGTTGAAGCTAGATCCATTTTTCTCTTTTCCAGTAGGTTTATCCAAGGAACTTAAGGTAGTAATGATGTTCATAACATCATTCGATTCATACATATAAAGCTATCTTATTCGAAGGTTTAAACTTGTAATCACTAGAACTTAGTTTAGTTAATTCTAAACTTGTTCGCAAACAAAAGTTAATCCTTCTAACTTGACTTTTAAAATCAACTAAACACATGTTCTATATCTATATGATATGCTAACTTAATGATTTAAAACCTGGAAACACGAAAAACACCGTAAAACCGGATTTACGCCGTCGTAGTAACACCGCATGCTGTTTTGGGTTAGTTAATTAAAAACTATGATAAACTTTGATTTAAAAGTTGTTATTCTTAGAAAATGATTTTTATTATGAACATGAAACTATATCCAAAAATTATGGTTAAACTCAAAGTGGAAGTATGTTTTCTAAAATGGTCATCTAGACGTCGTTCTTTCGACTGAAATGACTACCTTTACAAAAACGACTTGTAACTTATTTTTCCGACTATAAACCTATACTTTTTCTATTTAGATTCATAAAATAGAGTTCAATATGAAACCATAGCAATTTGATTCACTCAAAACGGATTTAAAATGAAGAAGTTATGGGTAAAACAAGATTGGATAATTTTTCTCATTTAGGCTACGTGAAAATTGGTAACAAATCTATTCCAACCATAACTTAATCAACTTGTATTGTATATTATGTAATCTTGAGATACCATAGACACGTATACAATGTTTCGACCTATCATGTCGACACATCTATATATATTTCGGAACAACCATAGACACTCTATATGTGAATGTTGGAGTTAGCTATACAGGGTTGAGGTTGATTCCAAAATATATATAGTTTGAGTTGTGATCAATACTGAGATACGTATATACTGGGTCGTGGATTGATTCAAGATAATATTTATCGATTTATTTCTGTACATCTAACTGTGGACAACTAGTTGTAGGTTACTAACAAGGACAGCTGACTTAATAAATTTAAAACATCAAAATATATTAAAAGTGTTGTAAATATATTTTGAACATACTTTGATATATATGTATATATTGTTATAGGTTCGTGAATCAACCAGTGGTCAAGTCTTACTTCCCGACGAAGTAAAAATCTGTGAAAGTGAGTTATAGTCCCACTTTTAAAATCTAATATTTTTGGGATGAGAATACATGCAGGTTTTATAAATGATTTACAAAATAGACACAAGTACGTGAAACTACATTCTATGGTTGAATTATCAAAATCGAATATGCCCCTTTTTATTAAGTCTGGTAATCTAAGAATTAGGGAACAGACACCCTAATTGACGCGAATCCTAAAGATAGATCTATTGGGCCTAACAAACCCCATCCAAAGTACCGGATGCTTTAGTACTTCGAAATTTATATCATATCCGAAGGGTGTCCCGGAATGATGGGGATATTCTTATATATGCATCTTGTTAATGTCGGTTACCAGGTGTTCACCATATGAATAATTTTTATCTCTATGTATGGGATGTGTATTGAAATATGAAATCTTGTGGTCTATTATTATGATTTGATATATATAGGTTAAACCTATAACTCACCAACATTTTTGTTGACGTTTTAAGCATGTTTATTCTCAGGTGATTATTAAGAGCTTCCGCTGTCGCATACTTAAATAAGGACGAGATTTGGAGTCCATGCTTGTATGATATTGTGTAAAAACTGCATTTAAGAAACTTATTTTGTTGTAACATATTTGTATTGTAAACCATTATGTAATGGTCGTGTGTAAACAGGATATTTTAGATTATCATTATTTGATAATCTACATAAAGTTTTTTTTTTAAAACCTTTATCTATGAAATAAAGGTTATGGTTTGTTTTAAAAATGAATGCAGTCTTTGAAAAAAAAAAACGTCTCATATAGAGGTCAAAACCTCGCAACGAAATCAATTAATATGGAACGTTTTTAATCAATAAGAACGGGACATTTCAGTATATACACATCAAATCAACATCCTAATCAACATTATTACTGCCCTAGATATGAGGTAACTAGGATTTGTCAAGTAGTATGAATTATTAGTAAGAAAATAAAATTAGAAATCCTTTTCTTTCTTTATAAACTAAAAATGTTTTTATAAATGAACACCATTTCTTCACTCCATTTTCTCATATCTACACCCTCATTTATCTATCAAAATACTCCTAACTTCATACTTGATCATCTCCAAGCATTTTCCCCATCATTTAGCTTCAATTACAAGCCTTAAACACCATAAGAAAACTCTTTCAAGAACATATCAAAATAACCACCCATTTGAAGAAGTTTACTTCCAACCTTTTGATCTAACTCCACCACTCTTTGATTCCAAGATTATTTCTTATCTTTTGGAATAACTTTGTCCAAGTAACTTGAGGTAGTAACCTTGTTCATAATCTTATTCAATTCATATTCATATAGCTATCTTATTTTGTGGTATAAAATTTTAACAACAAGAACATAGTTTGAATGATTTCAAACTTGTTCGCAAACTAAATAAATCCTTCTAACTTGACTTTTAAAACACTTTAAGACCTGTAATATATCATAATGATATTCTAACCTAACAAGATATAACTTGGTTTTACAAAGAACATCTTAAAAACTGAATCTACGTCGTCAGAGTGCAACCGGGAGCTGTTTTGGGTTGGATAATTAAAAACCATCTTAAACTTTGAATTGGAAGTTCATGTTCTGGAAAAATGATATTTCTTATGAATATGTTAACACATAAAAATTTCATGGTTTAACTCAAAGTGTAAGTATTTTTAGAAAAATGATCATTAATGTTGTTTTTATGATGGAAAATGATCACTTTCATAAGTTTCACCAAAGTTTGACCTATAACCTATGATTTTGAATACAAACTAAGGTATTTTCAGTTCATATTCTTAAAATTTGACTCGATCCAAGGAAGTGGCAAGTTGAACCAACAAAAACGGAGTTGTAATGAAGAAACTACGACTAAAACAAGATTGGGTATCCGAAGCTAGTTTAGCTACGAAAATATTTGGAGAAAAAGTAAATTAATCATATCTTTTCTAGTTAATATTATATTTTATATATAATTACTTATGATTTGATTTTATATATTTCAGGACCACCCGTAAACAACACGAGAAGATTAATCATAAGACCTCATGATTGTACGCAACACGTCATTTGACAACACGGTACTTTATGTACGCAACACGTCATTTGACAACATGGTACCATGGGTCGAGATTAATTCTGATCAATACGAATACGATGGGGTCTTCATTTATTTTATTTAAGCAACTAATTGTGGACCACTAACATCGGACTGCTAACTACGGACTAAGAAAATATTAAAAGTATATATATATATGTAACGATTACTTAAAAAGAAAATATGTTGATATATTATATATATGGTTAGGTTCGTGATATCTATCGGAGACCAAGTCGAATTAAATACCTTCAAGGCAAAAGTGAGTTTCATTTGCTCCCTTTTTAATTGCTTTTGCAATATATATTTTTGGGCTGAGAATACATGCGCTGCTTTTATAAATGTTTACAAAATAGACACAAGTACTTAAAAATATATTCTACGTTGAGTTGTACCACTGGCATATTTCCCTGTAGCTCGGTAACTACTATTTACATGGGTATTGTAAACGCGAATCCTGTTGATAGATCTATCGGGCCTGACAACCCCAACCGGACTGGACGACCAGTATTCAACGGTTGCACAGTACTTCGTATTGGTGACTACACTTGGTACGGTGTAGTGAGATTTCATAATAAAGGGAATATGCGACGTTGATTAAATGTTAAGTATGGTTACCAAGTGCTCAACCACTTAGAATGCTTTACATACACTTTCGAGTGTATTATGTTTATGATTATGAAATCTTGTGGGCTATTAACATATTGAAATGATTGTTATGATAAACCTATGAACTCACCAACCTTTTGGTTGACACTTTAAAGCATGTTTATTCTCAGGTACGAATTAAGTCTTCCGCTGTGCATTTGCTCAATATAAGGACATTACTTGGAGCCGATCATCGCAATGGGACCAAATGTTGATGACTTCGTCCAGTTGGATTAGGACGGGTCCTTTCATAAAAGGATGTTTAGAGGTTATACCTCCTCAAGCTTGTTGAGGGCTGATTTGGTACAAGAAGGATGAAGGTGGAGATGAAAAACTCCAAGCTTTTGTTACACCAACACTACCCTTAATTGTGTTTAGATTTAAGACACTTAATCGCCTTAAAACCGAGCTTAAAACCCTTTCCTTTTGCACCCAAAATTCTGGTCAGCAGCAACTAGAAGGAATGATGATGAATGTAGCTTCAAATGGATGAAACCTCAAGTTGTTATACCCCAAACTTGACACCAACACCTAGTACTTTAGTTAGGATTTAATTAGACACTTGATTTTAGCTTACACAACAAGTTTGGAACCCACCTTTGAGTCCTCAAAGGCCTACGGCCAAAAACAGCAGCAGCAAAAAAATGGTGCAGTTTTTTGAAGTGAATTTGATGTGTATGCATGTGTGTTAGTGACTTTGAGTCAAGGAACATGTTTATAGATTGATGCAAAAGCATGGCCAACTAAAGAAAGGAATCTCTAGCATGTGCACTTGACTCCCAATGCCACTTCCAATTTGTTTATAAAAAATTAGTTTTATAAAAGAATTAGTTTTTATAAACCCATTTTTATAAACCTTCAAATATAGATATATATACATTTTATATAAAACCAAATTATATAAAATGTAACATAAATATATTAATTATTTAACCTATAAATAATTAAATCCATAATATATAAATTATTCCATAATTTATATATATGTACACATCAAGTAATATTTCAGAAAACTATTTTTCTTAAAGTTCAAGTGTCGCGTATTTAATCAATGATCCAATCGTTAAGATTAAATACGTATAAGGTGTTGATAA